>NW_027445036.1:0-142496 GCF_048569485.1 Anomaloglossus baeobatrachus | reverse complement strand
ATGCTCCAAATCCATTTTAAAGCCATTTTTAAGGCATTTCGCGCATACATGAAATGAACACATTTTTCTCCAAAACTATAACAGATGCAAGCTTGTCCTGTTTGGTGGAGATGATATTTAATAAAATAAGTAGAAATCCACTAAAAGTTTTGTTTGGTTATCTTGCAATCCCGAGATAATCGTCTCCATGCTCCAAATCCATTTTAAAGCCATTTTTAAGGCATTTCGCGCATACATGAAATGAACACATTTTTCTCCAAAACTATAACAGATGCAAGCTTGTCCTGTTTGGTGGAGATGATATTTAATAAAATAAGTAGAAATCCACTAAAAGTTTTGTTTGGTTATCTTGCAATCCCGAGATAATCGTCTCCATGCTCCAAATCCATTTTAAAGCCATTTTTAAGGCATTTCGCGCATACATGAAATGAACACATTTTTCTCCAAAACTATAACAGATGCAAGCTTGTCCTGTTTGGTGGAGATGATATTAATAAAATAAGTAGAAATCCACTAAAAGTTTTGTTTGGTTATCTTGCAATCCCGAGATAATCGTCTCCATGCTCCAAATCCATTTTAAAGCCATTTTTAAGGCATTTCGCGCATACATGAAATGAACACATTTTTCTCCAAAACTATAACAGATGCAAGCTTGTCCTGTTTGGTGGAGATGATATTTAATAAAATAAGTAGAAATCCACTAAAAGTTTTGTTTGGTTATCTTGCAATCCCGAGATAATCGTCTCCATGCTCCAAATCCATTTTAAAGCCATTTTTAAGGCATTTCGCGCATACATGAAATGAACACATTTTTCTCCAAAACTATAACAGATGCAAGCTTGTCCTGTTTGGTGGAGATGATATTTAATAAAATAAGTAGAAATCCACTAAAAGTTTTGTTTGGTTATCTTGCAATCCCGAGATAATCGTCTCCATGCTCCAAATCCATTTTAAAGCCATTTTTAAGGCATTTCGCGCATACATGAAATGAACACATTTTTCTCCAAAACTATAACAGATGCAAGCTTGTCCTGTTTGGTGGAGATGATATTTAATAAAATAAGTAGAAATCCACTAAAAGTTTTGTTTGGTTATCTTGCAATCCCGAGATAATCGTCTCCATGCTCCAAATCCATTTTAAAGCCATTTTTAAGGCATTTCGCGCATACATGAAATGAACACATTTTTCTCCAAAACTATAACAGATGCAAGCTTGTCCTGTTTGGTGGAGATGATATTTAATAAAATAAGTAGAAATCCACTAAAAGTTTTGTTTGGTTATCTTGCAATCCCGAGATAATCGTCTCCATGCTCCAAATCCATTTTAAAGCCATTTTTAAGGCATTTCGCGCATACATGAAATGAACACATTTTTCTCCAAAACTATAACAGATGCAAGCTTGTCCTGTTTGGTGGAGATGATATTTAATAAAATAAGTAGAAATCCACTAAAAGTTTTGTTTGGTTATCTTGCAATCCCGAGATAATCGTCTCCATGCTCCAAATCCATTTTAAAGCCATTTTTAAGGCATTTCGCGCATACATGAAATGAACACATTTTTCTCCAAAACTATAACAGATGCAAGCTTGTCCTGTTTGGTGGAGATGATATTTAATAAAATAAGTAGAAATCCACTAAAAGTTTTGTTTGGTTATCTTGCAATCCCGAGATAATCGTCTCCATGCTCCAAATCCATTTTAAAGCCATTTTTAAGGCATTTCGCGCATACATGAAATGAACACATTTTTCTCCAAAACTATAACAGATGCAAGCTTGTCCTGTTTGGTGGAGATGATATTTAATAAAATAAGTAGAAATCCACTAAAAGTTTTGTTTGGTTATCTTGCAATCCCGAGATAATCGTCTCCATGCTCCAAATCCATTTTAAAGCCATTTTTAAGGCATTTCGCGCATACATGAAATGAACACATTTTTCTCCAAAACTATAACAGATGCAAGCTTGTCCTGTTTGGTGGAGATGATATTTAATAAAATAAGTAGAAATCCACTAAAAGTTTTGTTTGGTTATCTTGCAATCCCGAGATAATCGTCTCCATGCTCCAAATCCATTTTAAAGCCATTTTTAAGGCATTTCGCGCATACATGAAATGAACACATTTTTCTCCAAAACTATAACAGATGCAAGCTTGTCCTGTTTGGTGGAGATGATATTTAATAAAATAAGTAGAAATCCACTAAAAGTTTTGTTTGGTTATCTTGCAATCCCGAGATAATCGTCTCCATGCTCCAAATCCATTTTAAAGCCATTTTTAAGGCATTTCGCGCATACATGAAATGAACACATTTTTCTCCAAAACTATAACAGATGCAAGCTTGTCCTGTTTGGTGGAGATGATATTTAATAAAATAAGTAGAAATCCACTAAAAGTTTTGTTTGGTTATCTTGCAATCCCGAGATAATCGTCTCCATGCTCCAAATCCATTTTAAAGCCATTTTTAAGGCATTTCGCGCATACATGAAATGAACACATTTTTCTCCAAAACTATAACAGATGCAAGCTTGTCCTGTTTGGTGGAGATGATATTTAATAAAATAAGTAGAAATCCACTAAAAGTTTTGTTTGGTTATCTTGCAATCCCGAGATAATCGTCTCCATGCTCCAAATCCATTTTAAAGCCATTTTTAAGGCATTTCGCGCATACATGAAATGAACACATTTTTCTCCAAAACTATAACAGATGCAAGCTTGTCCTGTTTGGTGGAGATGATATTTAATAAAATAAGTAGAAATCCACTAAAAGTTTTGTTTGGTTATCTTGCAATCCCGAGATAATCGTCTCCATGCTCCAAATCCATTTTAAAGCCATTTTTAAGGCATTTCGCGCATACATGAAATGAACACATTTTTCTCCAAAACTATAACAGATGCAAGCTTGTCCTGTTTGGTGGAGATGATATTTAATAAAATAAGTAGAAATCCACTAAAAGTTTTGTTTGGTTATATTGCAATCCCGAGATAATCGTCTCCATGCTCCAAATCCATTTTAAAGCCATTTTTAAGGCATTTCGCGCATACATGAAATGAACACATTTTTCTCCAAAACTATAACAGATGCAAGCTTGTCCTGTTTGGTGGAGATGATATTTAATAAAATAAGTAGAAATCCACTAAAAGTTTTGTTTGGTTATCTTGCAATCCCGAGATAATCGTCTCCATGCTCCAAATCCATTTTAAAGCCATTTTTAAGGCATTTCGCGCATACATGAAATGAACACATTTTTCTCCAAAACTATAACAGATGCAAGCTTGTCCTGTTTGGTGGAGATGATATTTAATAAAATAAGTAGAAATCCACTAAAAGTTTTGTTTGGTTATCTTGCAATCCCGAGATAATCGTCTCCATGCTCCAAATCCATTTTAAAGCCATTTTTAAGGCATTTCGCGCATACATGAGATGAACACATTTTTCTCCAAAACTATAACAGATGCAAGCTTGTCCTGTTTGGTGGAGATGATATTTAATAAAATAAGTAGAAATCCACTAAAAGTTTTGTTTGGTTATCTTGCAATCCCGAGATAATCGTCTCCATGCTCCAAATCCATTTTAAAGCCATTTTTAAGGCATTTCGCGCATACATGAAATGAACACATTTTTCTCCAAAACTATAACAGATGCAAGCTTGTCCTGTTTGGTGGAGATGATATTTAATAAAATAAGTAGAAATCCACTAAAAGTTTTGTTTGGTTATATTGCAATCCCGAGATAATCGTCTCCATGCTCCAAATCCATTTTAAAGCCATTTTTAAGGCATTTCGCGCATACATGAAATGAACACATTTTTCTCCAAAACTATAACAGATGCAAGCTTGTCCTGTTTGGTGGAGATGATATTTAATAAAATAAGTAGAAATCCACTAAAAGTTTTGTTTGGTTATCTTGCAATCCCGAGATAATCGTCTCCATGCTCCAAATCCATTTTAAAGCCATTTTTAAGGCATTTCGCGCATACATGAAATGAACACATTTTTCTCCAAAACTATAACAGATGCAAGCTTGTCCTGTTTGGTGGAGATGATATTTAATAAAATAAGTAGAAATCCACTAAAAGTTTTGTTTGGTTATCTTGCAATCCCGAGATAATCGTCTCCATGCTCCAAATCCATTTTAAAGCCATTTTTAAGGCATTTCGCGCATACATGAAATGAACACATTTTTCTCCAAAACTATAACAGATGCAAGCTTGTCCTGTTTGGTGGAGATGATATTTAATAAAATAAGTAGAAATCCACTAAAAGTTTTGTTTGGTTATATTGCAATCCCGAGATAATCGTCTCCATGCTCCAAATCCATTTTAAAGCCATTTTTAAGGCATTTCGCGCATACATGACATGAATGAACACATTTTTCTCCAAAACTATAACAGATGCAAGCTTGTCCTGTTTGGTGGAGATGATATTTAATAAAATAAGTAGAAATCCACTAAACGTTTTGTTTGGTTATCTTGCAATCCCGAGATAATCGTCTCCATGCTCCAAATCCATTTTAAAGCCATTTTTAAGGCATTTCGCGCATACATGAAATGAACACATTTTTATCCAAAACTATAACAGATGCAAGCTTGTCCTGTTTGGTGGAGATGATATTTAATAAAATAAGTAGAAATCCACTAAAAGTTTTGTTTGGTTATCTTGCAATCCCGAGATAATCGTCTCCATGCTCCAAATCCATTTTAAAGCCATTTTTAAGGCATTTCGCGCATACATGAAATGAACACATTTTTCTCCAAAACTATAACAGATGCAAGCTTGTCCTGTTTGGTGGAGATGATATTTAATAAAATAAGTAGAAATCCACTAAAAGTTTTGTTTGGTTATCTTGCAATCCCGAGATAATCGTCTCCATGCTCCAAATCCATTTTAAAGCCATTTTTAAGGCATTTCGCGCATACATGAAATGAACACATTTTTCTCCAAAACTATAACAGATGCAAGCTTGTCCTGTTTGGTGGAGATGATATTTAATAAAATAAGTAGAAATCCACTAAAAGTTTTGTTTGGTTATATTGCAATCCCGAGATAATCGTCTCCATGCTCCAAATCCATTTTAAAGCCATTTTTAAGGCATTTCGCGCATACATGAAATGAACACATTTTTCTCCAAAACTATAACAGATGCAAGCATGTCCTGTTTGGTGGAGATGATATTTAATAAAATAAGTAGAAATCCACTAAAAGTTTTGTTTGGTTATCTTGCAATCCCGAGATAATCGTCTCCATGCTCCAAATCCATTTTAAAGCCATTTTTAAGGCATTTCGCGCATACATGAAATGAACACATTTTTCTCCAAAACTATAACAGATGCAAGCTTGTCCTGTTTGGTGAGATGATATTTAATAAAATAAGTAGAAATCCACTAAAAGTTTTGTTTGGTTATCTTGCAATCCCGAGATAATCGTCTCCATTAGTGATGAGCGAGCATGCTTGTCACTACTCGGTACTCGCACGAGTATCACTGTACTCGGGCTGCTCGGCGGGGACCGAGTAATCTCGCGATACTCGTGCTTTACTCGTGGTCTTCATTTCTGCATGTTGGCGCTCTTTTGAGAGCCAGCCCTCATGCAGGGATTGGCTGGCAGACCACTGCAATGCCACAGCCCTGTTAGTTGTGGAATTGCAGTGATTGGCCGGCCTGCACAGCGTCACCGAGCCTTTATATAGGCCGGCGCGCTGTGCTCTGCTCACAGCTATTCTGACAGTGAGTGTAGGGAGAGTGTCGCTGATTCAGGGAAAGCTTTGCGGCCCTTTATAGTTAGTTCCGGAGCAGGGCTGCAAACAGTGTGACCAGAAGTCCTTCTCAGGACTATTCTAGTTGTATACAGGCAGGCAGGGTATAGCCAGGTCGGAGTACAGTAGCAGAGTCCTTCTCAGGACTATTGTTGCTATATACAGGCAGGGTATAGCCAGGTCGGAATACAGGCTAGTGACCAGAAGAGTCCTTGTCAGGACTATTGTAGCAGTATACAGGCAGGCAGGCAGGGTATATATAGCCATTCCTAGTGGTGACCGTATACCAGCCTTCATCATATCTGGGGCTGGTGTACACAGTGTAAAACAGTCCAGATAGTGTCAGACTTCTCAGTAATTGTCGCTCCTAAAAACCAGTTATGTTCTTATTGCGTCCGTGCTTGCATTTAAAAACAGCACGTGTGTGGCAGTCGGTGGCAGGGTACAGGTGCGCGTTTTGCACAAACTATTATATAACGCACAAGTCTAGTGTATAATACACGTCAGTCAGCAGTGTCTGATAGTGTCAGACTTCTCAGTAATTGTCGCTCCTAAAAACCAGTTAGGTTCTTATTGCGTCCGTGCTTGCATTTAAAAACAGCACGTGTGTGGCAGTCGGTGGCAGGGTACAGGTGCGCGTTTTGCACAAACTATTATATAACGCACAAGTCTAGTGTATAATACACGTCAGTCAGCAGTGTCTGATAGTGTCAGACTTCTCAGTAATTGTCGCTCCTAAAAACCAGTTAGGTTCTTATTGCGTCCGTGCTTGCATTTAAAAACAGCACGTGTGTGGCAGTCGGTGGCAGGGTACAGGTGCGCGTTTTGCACAAACTATTATATAACGCACAAGTCTAGTGTATAATACACGTCAGTCAGCAGTGTCTGATAGTGTCAGACTTCTCAGTAATTGTCGCTCCTAAAAACCAGTTAGGTTCTTATTGCGTCCGTGCTTGCATTTAAAAACAGCACGTGTGTGGCAGTCGGTGGCAGGGTACAGGTGCGCGTTTTGCACAAACTATTATATAACGCACAAGTCTAGTGTATAATACACGTCAGTCAGCAGTGTCTGATAGTGTCAGACTTCTCAGTAATTGTCGCTCCTAAAAACCAGTTATGTTCTTATTGCGTCCGTGCTTGCATTTAAAAACAGCACGTGTGTGGCAGTCGGTGGCAGGGTACAGGTGCGCGTTTTGCACAAACTATTATATAACGCACAAGTCTAGTGTATAATACACGTCAGTCAGCAGTGTCTGATAGTGTCAGACTTCTCAGTAATTGTCGCTCCTAAAAACCAGTTATGTTCTTATTGCGTCCGTGCTTGCATTTAAAAACAGCACGTGTGTGGCAGTCGGTGGCAGGGTACAGGTGCGCGTTTTGCACAAACTATTATATAACGCACAAGTCTAGTGTATAATACACGTCAGTCAGCAGTGTCTGATAGTGTCAGACTTCTCAGTAATTGTCGCTCCTAAAAACCAGTTAGGTTCTTATTGCGTCCGTGCTTGCATTTAAAAACAGCACGTGTGTGGCAGTCGGTGGCAGGGTACAGGTGCGCGTTTTGCACAAACTATTATATAACGCACAAGTCTAGTGTATAATACACGTCAGTCAGCAGTGTCTGATAGTGTCAGACTTCTCAGTAATTGTCGCTCCTAAAAACCAGTTAGGTTCTTATTGCGTCCGTGCTTGCATTTAAAAACAGCACGTGTGTGGCAGTCGGTGGCAGCGTCAGGCTCCACGTTGTCCCTGGATAGAGACGTGCATGAGGGCCTCAAAACATTGTTCCCATTGCAAAGGAGTGGGTCTCCTGTCGTTGTAATGTCCATTCTGCAAAGAATGGGCGAAAAAATTTACCACTGGGGGTATACCTGAAACAAAGGCCTAAGTATTGCAATTTGTAACGGTCATCATCATGGTGGCGCATGAGGAGAAGGAGGAGCAGTCCAGCGATTAGCCAAACTCCAGAAGTGTGTACCCATGGGTGAGTGGAGGTACATGGCAAACTTTAAATTCCGCTCTCATTTGCTGGTGGTGTGGTGAAGTCTGGCCCAATCCAACCCTTGTTCATCTTGATCAGAGTCAGCTTGTCAGCATTTTCAGTTGACAGGCGGGTGCGTTTATCTGTAATGATTCCACCTGCGGCACTAAAAACACGCTCTGACAAAACGCTAGCAGCAGGGCAGGCCAGGCCTTCCAAGGCGTAGAGAGCCAATTCATGCCACGTGTCCAGCTTGGATACCCAATAATTGTAAGGCACAGAGGAATGTCGGAGTACAGTTGTTCGATCTGCAAGGTACTCCTTCAGCATCTGGGCAAACTTAGGATTTCTTGTGGCACTACCCCGCACCTCAGGGGCTGTGGTACGTGAGGGGCTGAGAAAACTGTCACACATCTTAAAGACTGTTCCCCTACCTCTGGCGGATTGGACTTGTGCCTCTCTCGGCTGTACGCCTCGGTTGTCCACTGATTCATGACCTATGCCGCTAGCGTTTTGTGAGGGGAATGCTTTGCCTACTTCCGTGACTATGGCCTTCTGGAACTGCTGCATTTTGCCTGACCTCTCCGCCTCGGGAATAAGAGACATAAAGTTCTCCTTTTAGCGTGGGTCTAACAGTGTTACCAACCAGTAATGATTGTCGGCCAAGATGTTCTTAACGCGAGGGTCACGAGACAGGCAGCTTACCATAAAGTCAGCCATGTGTGCCAGACTCTTAACAGCCATCACTTCAGTATCCTGACCGACACGATGACTGAACATGCTGTCCTCCTCCTCCTCATCATCTACCCTGTCCTCTGGCCAGCCACGCTGAACCGAGGATATGACTGCATGTCATATCCTCAATTTGGCCAGAGAGTTGCTCCATGTCTTCATCCTCCTCCTCGTCATAGTCCTCCACTGCACGTTGTGATGAGACGAGGCTGGGCTGTGTGTTATCATCACCCACACCCACTACTGTTTCTTGCTGAAACTCATCGCGCTCCGCCTGCAATGCATCATGTTTGTTTTCTGAGCAGAGACCATTTTAGAAGGCAGAGAAGCGGTATGGTGACGCTAATAATGTCGTCATCGCCGCTCACCATCTTGTTGTAGTCCTCAAAGTTTTGGCGGATGGTGCATAGGTCGGACATCCATCTCCACTCCTCAGGTGTTATGTGTGGAGTTTGACCCATTTCCCGACGGCTTAGGTGATGCAGGTACTCAACAACTGCCCTCTTCTGCTCACATATCCTGACCAACATGTGCAGAGTTGAATTCCAACGCGTGGGGACATCACACACCAGTCTGTGTGCCGGAAGATGCAAACGGCGTCTTAAGGCGGCAAGGCCGGCTGAAGCAGTAGGTGACTTTCGAAAATGTGCAGACAGGCGGCGAACTTTTACCAGCAGATCAGACAGCTCTGACTATGACTTTAGAAACCGCTGAACCTCGAGGTTGAGCACATGGGCCAAGCATGGAACATGTGTCAGCTGGCCTCGCCTCAAAGCCGCCACCAGGTTCCGGCCATTGTCACACACCACCTTTCCTGGCTTTAGGTTCAGAGTTGTGAGCCAGTGATCTGCCTGCTGTTTCAGAGCTGTCCACACCTCTTCTGCATTGTGGGGTTTGTCACCTATGCAGATTAGCTTCAGCACTGCCTGTTGCCGCTTCGCCGAGGCAGTGCTGCAGTGCTTCTGTGTCGCCCTGGACAAGCCAGGGGCCACAGAGCACAACACTTAAACACCCCACACTCCCTGCAGGCATATCATAGTCAAAACACAAAATCCTTGTTGCCTTCCCCAGGGGCTGTTGTCCACACCAGGGTGTGGAGCCAGGCGGTTGGTCTCCACCCACCGAGGAGGAGGGAAAACACAGGCAGTGAGAGTTAAGCTAAGGAAGTGGAAGGAGGAAAGTAGTAGAGAGGAGAAAAGTGACAGCAAAGAGCCTGAAGTTGGTCCGGGTGTGTGGCCTGGACAGGACAGCAAGGTTGGCAGGATGTGCTGACCGTCTGCAGTGGAGGCCGATTGGAGTCTGCCGTAAGGACCGTGGACGGGTGGTGACCCGGCCGTACCAGACCGGTATACAAAGCGAAGCCAGCACCATTGGCAGAGGACTTTCGGATCCCGGCAAGGCTTGGTGTCGCCGTGAATTTGCCAAATCCGTTATTGAAGGGGACCTCAGGGTTTCCAAACAGCCAAGTCCAGATAGAAGGCAACCGTACAACCGTGAAGGGGAGACACAGCCACCGGCAAGGGCAACCGTCTCCCAGGGCCAGCGCCTGTGGGCAAAAGGGGCTCCTCCGGCCCATATCCAGGTCAGGGAGCGGGTTACCGTTGGGAAACCATCACTACCAACACTTAACTTCGGTGCAGGGAGAGACAGTCATCACTAACCTGCAGGGAGGAACAACCGCAGCCGTCCGAGTGACCTGTCCATCCAGCCACTTGTTTTACCCTGAACTGTGTCATCATCATTGGGCTGAGTGAGTACCTCCGTGCCGTGCGGCACAGCGCTGCCCCTGCGACCATGCACTTCATCAGGCCCCGCAACCCGCCTGTCATCCATCTCTACCCCATCACCAGGCCCCGGGACAACCAACCCCCCTACCCACGTAGGGGAGAAATAACAACAAAGCTGCTCCCTGTCACAGGCTCCCGGGATCCCCGTCCAGAGCAGCGGTGGTGTCCACACAATCACCACAACCGTGGGTGGCGTCACGGACAATATCCCCAAAACCCAAACCACCCCTTTTCACTCACGGGCGAGTAGCGCCGCTCGAGTCCCCGGGATCCGGCCATCGCTCGAGCCAACGAGCAGCAGCAGCCGTAGAGCTGCGTCAGCCGGACCCGAGCAGTGGGAGAGCGCACCGTCCCCTCCTCCGCCAGCGACACTTACAGCTTGGGACTGGTGTGGAGGGTAAAGTGGATCAGGATGCGCAGGAGGAGGAGGAGGCTGAGGAGCATGACATTCCGGAGCTGTAGAGTGTGTGTGAAACCCTGACTGAGGTAGGGCCTGCAAAACTTGGTGTGTGAAGGACGTATTCCGTCCCTCGCTCAGACTGGGTCCCAGCTTGCACAATATTAACCCAGTGTGACGTCAACGAGATGTAGCGGCCTTGCCCACATGCACTTGTCCACGTGTCTGTGGTTAGGTGGACTTTGGCTGAAACAGCGTTGTTCCGGGCACGTGTGATGTTTTGTGACACGTGGTTAGTTATGCAATGCGGGGACGGCACACAGGGAGAAATAGTGGCGGCTGTGGACCGAGTAACGTGGGACAGCTGCCACCATCAGTTCGCGGAATGCTTCTGTCTCAACCAGCCTAAAAGGCAACATTTCCAGCGCAAGCAGTCGCGAAATGTTAGCATTTAGAACTGTGGCATGTGGGGTGTTGGCAGTGTATTTGCGCCTGCGCTCAAAGGTTTCCTGAATGGATAACTGAACGTTGCGCTGGGACAAGGACGTGCTTGATGATGGTGTTCTTTCTGCGTAGGCAACTGCAGGTGCAGGAGTGGAGGAGGCTTGTTCGCAGGCAGCATGGACAGGGGATTGGCTCGCATGCACAACCAGCGAAGACGTAGCAGTGACATCAGCAAGCACTGCTCCTCGACTCTGTTGTACTTCCCACAAAGTCGGGTGCTTGGCTGACATGTGCCTGATCATGCTGGTGGTGGTCAGGCTGCTAGTTTTGGTACCCCTGGTGATGCTGGCATGGCAGGTGTTGCAAATGGCCTTTTTAGAATCATCTGGAGCCAACTTAAAAAACTGCCAGTGTCAGAGTTCCTGGTTTTCCAGTTTTCTTTTGAAAGAGCTTGCCCTTTGTTAACATGGAGTTTTCTGTTATGTTGCCCTACTTCCTGTCCATCTGTTTAAAAGCCGCCCCTAAAGCTTAGTCCAGTGCCTGAGTATACTGCTTCCTGTGTGCTCCTGCCCTGCTGCTTTTGGTTCCTGATTGTTATTCGGATCCTCTTGGAAAACAACCGACACCGACTCTGGACTTCATCTGGTATCATCTAGCTGTACCTGGACTCCGTTTGCCGTCTTTGGTCGGAACTTCTGCCCGGTTCCTTCCGTTTAATACCACTCTGGACTCACATCACGTACAGACATTTTTCGACTTACCTATTGCCCTTTTGTGTCCCGGCTGCTGCGCATTTAGGGCTTCTGGGGTGATTGCCAGACAGTCCCTGTATAGGGGTTTGCTGTTGGTGGTCTCCCTGGGGGAGTCCGGTGCGCGGTACCGGGAATTCCCTTTCGCTCAGTCCCTGGAAGGTATTTCCTGTATTTATGTTCTACTGTGTTTTTGTTCCGTTTATGTACATATTTGCTGGTTGCATATTATAAATGTCTTGCACCAAGAACTCGTCTCTGGTTGTCATTGCCCTAACGCAATCGAAATCCTCAATACATACAATAGTATTACAGCCAGACTCGGGAAGACCTAACATTTGTACAGGCACCTTGTGTCGTGTTGTTCCGGGGAACAGTTGACTGACGTCTGCCTGGGGCCACCACTCTGCTTCTTACTGCCTGTTGTGATGCTACGCCTCCCTCCCCCTGTGCACTGCTGTCCTCGCTCTGCATATCCTCCTGCCAGGTTGGGTCAGTTACTGGATCATCCACCACGTCGTCTTCCTCTTCCGCACCCTGCTCCTCCTCCTGACTTCCTGACAATTGTGTCTCATCATCGGCCACCCCTTGTTGAGACACGTTGCCAACTTCGTGAGAACGTGGCTGCTCAAATATTTGTGCATCTGTACATACAATCTCGTCATGGCCCACTTCAACAGGAGCTGGCGAGAGGCCAGAATTTGTGAATGGAAACGTGAACGAACAGCTATTCCGAGTGTCCAAGTGTGGGATCAGTAATGTCCGTGGACGTGTACTCGGCCTGGTGGTAGGAAGGAGGATCAGGTTCTGAAATGTGCGGTGCAGTATCACGGCTACTGACACTTGACCGTGTGGAAGACAGAGTGTTTGTGGTGGTGCCAATCTGACTGGAAGCATTATCCGCTATCCAACTAACAACCTGTTGACACTGGTCTTGGTTCAAGAGGGGTGTACTGCTGCGGTCCCCAAGAATTTGGGACAGGACGTGCGAGCGACTAGATGTGGCCCTTTGTTGTGGCGAAATTAGAGCTTGCACACAACCTCGGTGTCTGCCTGCACCACCATCACGTCCACTTCCTTGTTCGTTGACAACGCCCTTGCGCATTTTGCAATGCTGTGCTGATGTGTATTCACTAGACTTGTGTGTTATATCCAAGTTTGTGCAAAACTCACACAAATGCAGCGGAAAGCTGCCACCAACAGGCACACACGTGCAATTTTTAAATGCAAGCACGGAGGCACTAAGAACCTAACAGGTCTCTATCCAGGGACAACGTAGAGCCTCCCAATGTTTGGCTTCCCTGCCTAAGGGCTATACTATAATACACCCACTTCCTTCCAATGGGCACTTCAGGTTTACAGGCCTTCATGCACGTCTCTATCCAGGGACAACGTGGAGCCTCCCAATGTTTGGCTTCCCTGCCTAAGGGCTATACTATAATACACCCACTTCCTTCCAATGGGCACTTCAGGTTTACAGGCCTTCATGCACGTCTCTATCCAGGGACAACGTGGAGCCTCCCAATGTTTGGCTTCCCTGCCTAAGGGCTATACTATAATACACCCACTTCCTTCCAATGGGCACTTCAGGTTTACAGGCCTTCATGCACGTCTCTATCCAGGGACAACGTGGAGCCTCCCAATGTTTGGCTTCCCTGCCTAAGGGCTATACTATAATACACCCACTTCCTTCCAATGGGCACTTCAGGTTTACAGGCCTTCATGCACGTCTCTATCCAGGGACAACGTGGAGCCTCCCAATGTTTGGCTTCCCTGCCTAAGGGCTATACTATAATACACCCACTTCCTTCCAATGGGCACTTCAGGTTTACAGGCCTTCATGCACGTCTCTATCCAGGGACAACGTGGAGCCTCCCAATGTTTGGCTTCCCTGCCTAAGGGCTATACTATAATACACCCACTTCCTTCCAATGGGCACTTCAGGTTTACAGGCCTTCATGCACGTCTCTATCCAGGGACAACGTGGAGCCTCCCAATGTTTGGCTTCCCTGCCTAAGGGCTATACTATAATACACCCACTTCCTTCCAATGGGCACTTCAGGTTTACAGGCCTTCATGCACGTCTCTATCCAGGGACAACGTGGAGCCTCCCAATGTTTGGCTTCCCTGCCTAAGGGCTATACTATAATACACCCACTTCCTTCCAATGGGCACTTCAGGTTTACAGGCCTTCATGCACGTCTCTATCCAGGGACAACGTGGAGCCTCCCAATGTTTGGCTTCCCTGCCTAAGGGCTATACTATAATACACCCACTTCCTTCCAATGGGCACTTCAGGTTTACAGGCCTTCATGCACGTCTCTATCCAGGGACAACGTGGAGCCTCCCAATGTTTGGCTTCCCTGCCTAAGGGCTATACTATAATACACCCACTTCCTTCCAATGGGCACTTCAGGTTTACAGGCCTTCATGCACGTCTCTATCCAGGGACAACGTGGAGCCTCCCAATGTTTGGCTTCCCTGCCTAAGGGCTATACTATAATACACCCACTTCCTTCCAATGGGCACTTCAGGTTTACAGGCCCTCATGCACGTCTGTATGCAGGGGCATTGGTGAACCTCACAATTTAGGACTGCCCTGGCAAAGGAAAATACTACAAAGACTCACTTCCTCAAAATGGGCACATTAGACTCAAGAGGCCTTCATGTACGTCTCTTCTCAGGGACATCGGAGTGCCACACAATGTTTTCACGTAAAATCTTTCATGTATTGATCTCAAAAAGTAACATACACCAGCTCTATCTCACTATTGGGTATGTGCCCTTAACATTTCCGCCATGAAAAATCATTTTGGGGTCATTTTGGAAGGTTTTCTGGTGAGTCCGTAAAAATGGCGTAAAACGCGGACAAAATTGTTCACAGCTGTGACTTTTGAGTGATAAATGCTTCAAGGGGTCTTCCCCATGCTGTTGCCATGTCATTTGAGCACTCTTCTGAGACTTTTGTGACATTTTTAGGGTTTCTCCATGCTGCCGGGAGGTCATTTCACAAAAATACTCGGGTCTCCCATAGGATAACATTGGGCTCGTTGCTCGGGCCGAGTACACGAGTATCTTGGGAGGCTCGGCCCGAGCTTCGAGCACCCGAGCTTTTTAGTACTCGCTCATCACTAGTCTCCATGCTCCAAATCCATTTTAAAGCCATTTTTAAGGCATTTCGCGCATACATGAAATGAACACATTTTTCTCCAAAACTATAACAGATGCAAGCTTGTCCTGTTTGGTGGAGATGATATTTAATAAAATAAGTAGAAATCCACTAAAAGTTTTGTTTGGTTATCTTGCAATCCCGAGATAATCGTCTCCATGCTCCAAATCCATTTTAAAGCCATTTTTAAGGCATTTCGCGCATACATGAAATGAACACATTTTTCTCCAAAACTATAACAGATGCAAGCTTGTCCTGTTTGGTGGAGATGATATTTAATAAAATAAGTAGAAATCCACTAAAAGTTTTGTTTGGTTATCTTGCAATCCCGAGATAATCGTCTCCATGCTCCAAATCCATTTTAAAGCCATTTTTAAGGCATTTCGCGCATACATGAAATGAACACATTTTTCTCCAAAACTATAACAGATGCAAGCTTGTCCTGTTTGGTGGAGATGATATTTAATAAAATAAGTAGAAATCCACTAAAAGTTTTGTTTGGTTATATTGCAATCCCGAGATAATCGTCTCCATGCTCCAAATCCATTTTAAAGCCATTTTTAAGGCATTTCGCGCATACATGAAATGAACACATTTTTCTCCAAAACTATAACAGATGCAAGCTTGTCCTGTTTGGTGGAGATAATATTTAATAAAATAAGTAGAAATCTACTAAAAGTTTCGTTTGTTTATATTGCCATCCTGAGATAATCGTCTCCATGCTCCAAATCCATTTTAAAGCCATTTCAAAGGCATTTTGCGCATACATGAAATGAACACATTTTTCTCCAAAACTATAACACATGCAAGCTTGTCCTGTTTGGTGGAGATGATATTTAATAAAATAAGTAGAAAACCACTAAAAGTTTTGTTTGGTTATCTTGCAATCCCGAGATAATCGTCTCCATGCTCCAAATCCATTTTAAAGCCATTTTTAAGGCATTTCGCGCATACATGAAATGAACACATTTTTCTCCAAAACTATAACAGATGCAAGCTTGTCCTGTTTGGTGGAGATGATATTTAATAAAAAAAGTAGAAATCCACTAAAAGTTTTGTTTGGTTATCTTGCAATCCCGAGATAATCGTCTCCATGCTCCAAATCCATTTTAAAGCCATTTCAAAGGCATTTTGCGCATACATGAAATGAACACATTTTTCTCCAAAACTATAACACATGCAAGCTTGTCCTGTTTGGTGGAGATGATATTTAATAAAATAAGTAGAAATCCACTAAAAGTTTTGTTTGGTTATCTTGCAATCCCGAGATAATCGTCTCCATGCTCCAAATCCATTTTAAAGCCATTTTTAAGGCATTTCGCGCATACATGAAATGAACACATTTTTCTCCAAAACTATAACAGATGCAAGCTTGTCCTGTTTGGTGGAGATGATATTTAATAAAATAAGTAGAAATCCACTAAAAGTTTTGTTTGGTTATCTTGCAATCCCGAGATAATCGTCTCCATGCTCCAAATCCATTTTAAAGCCATTTTTAAGGCATTTCGCGCATACATGAAATGAACACATTTTTCTCCAAAACTATAACAGATGCAAGCTTGTCCTGTTTGGTGGAGATGATATTTAATAAAATAAGTAGAAATCCACTAAAAGTTTTGTTTGGTTATCTTGCAATCCCGAGATAATCGTCTCCATGCTCCAAATCCATTTTAAAGCCATTTTTAAGGCATTTCGCGCATACATGAAATGAACACATTTTTCTCCAAAACTATAACAGATGCAAGCTTGTCCTGTTTGGTGGAGATGATATTTAATAAAATAAGTAGAAATCCACTAAAAGTTTTGTTTGGTTATCTTGCAATCCCGAGATAATCGTCTCCATGCTCCAAATCCATTTTAAAGCCATTTTTAAGGCATTTCGCGCATACATGAAATGAACACATTTTTCTCCAAAACTATAACAGATGCAAGCTTGTCCTGTTTGGTGGAGATGATATTTAATAAAATAAGTAGAAATCCACTAAAAGTTTTGTTTGGTTATCTTGCAATCCCGAGATAATCGTCTCCATGCTCCAAATCCATTTTAAAGCCATTTTTAAGGCATTTCGCGCATACATGAAATGAACACATTTTTCTCCAAAACTATAACAGATGCAAGCTTGTCCTGTTTGGTGGAGATGATATTTAATAAAATAAGTAGAAATCCACTAAAAGTTTTGTTTGCTTATATTGCAATCCCGAGATAATCGTCTCCATGCTCCAAATCCATTTTAAAGCCATTTTTAAGGCATTTCGCGCATACATGAAATGAACACATTTTTCTCCAAAACTATAACAGATGCAAGCTTGTCCTGTTTGGTGGAGATGATATTTAATAAAATAAGTAGAAATCCACTAAAAGTTTTGTTTGGTTATCTTGCAATCCCGAGATAATCGTCTCCATGCTCCAAATCCATTTTAAAGCCATTTTTAAGGCATTTCGCGCATACATGAAATGAACACATTTTTCTCCAAAACTATAACAGATGCAAGCTTGTCCTGTTTGGTGGAGATGATATTTAATAAAATAAGTAGAAATCCACTAAAAGTTTTGTTTGGTTATCTTGCAATCCCGAGATAATCGTCTCCATGCTCCAAATCCATTTTAAAGCCATTTTTAAGGCATTTCGCGCATACATGAAATGAACACATTTTTCTCCAAAACTATAACAGATGCAAGCTTGTCCTGTTTGGTGGAGATGATATTTAATAAAATAAGTAGAAATCCACTAAAAGTTTTGTTTGGTTATATTGCAATCCCGAGATAATCGTCTCCATGCTCCAAATCCATTTTAAAGCCATTTTTAAGGCATTTCGCGCATACATGAAATGAACACATTTTTCTCCAAAACTATAACAGATGCAAGCTTGTCCTGTTTGGTGGAGATAATATTTAATAAAATAAGTAGAAATCTACTAAAAGTTTCGTTTGTTTATATTGCCATCCTAAGATAATCGTCTCCATGCTCCAAATCCATTTTAAAGCCATTTCAAAGGCATTTTGCGCATACATGAAATGAACACATTTTTCTCCAAAACTATAACACATGCAAGCTTGTCCTGTTTGGTGGAGATGATATTTAATAAAATAAGTAGAAAACCACTAAAAGTTTTGTTTGGTTATCTTGCAATCCCGAGATAATCGTCTCCATGCTCCAAATCCATTTTAAAGCCATTTTTAAGGCATTTCGCGCATACATGAAATGAACACATTTTTCTCCAAAACTATAACAGATGCAAGCTTGTCCTGTTTGGTGGAGATGATATTTAATAAAATAAGTAGAAATCCACTAAAAGTTTTGTTTGGTTATCTTGCAATCCCGAGATAATCGTCTCCATGCTCCAAATCCATTTTAAAGCCATTTTTAAGGCATTTCGCGCATACATGAAATGAACACATTTTTCTCCAAAACTATAACAGATGCAAGCTTGTCCTGTTTGGTGGAGATGATATTTAATAAAATAAGTAGAAATCCACTAAAAGTTTTGTTTGGTTATCTTGCAATCCCGAGATAATCGTCTCCATGCTCCAAATCCATTTTAAAGCCATTTTTAAGGCATTTCGCGCATACATGAAATGAACACATTTTTCTCCAAAACTATAACAGATGCAAGCTTGTCCTGTTTGGTGGAGATGATATTTAATAAAATAAGTAGAAATCCACTAAAAGTTTTGTTTGGTTATCTTGCAATCCCGAGATAATCGTCTCCATGCTCCAAATCCATTTTAAAGCCATTTTTAAGGCATTTCGCGCATACATGAAATGAACACATTTTTCTCCAAAACTATAACAGATGCAAGCTTGTCCTGTTTGGTGGAGATGATATTTAATAAAATAAGTAGAAATCCACTAAAAGTTTTGTTTGGTTATCTTGCAATCCCGAGATAATCGTCTCCATGCTCCAAATCCATTTTAAAGCCATTTTTAAGGCATTTCGCGCATACATGAAATGAACACATTTTTCTCCAAAACTATAACAGATGCAAGCTTGTCCTGTTTGGTGGAGATGATATTTAATAAAATAAGTAGAAATCCACTAAAAGTTTTGTTTGCTTATATTGCAATCCCGAGATAATCGTCTCCATGCTCCAAATCCATTTTAAAGCCATTTTTAAGGCATTTCGCGCATACATGAAATGAACACATTTTTCTCCAAAACTATAACAGATGCAAGCTTGTCCTGTTTGGTGGAGATGATATTTAATAAAATAAGTAGAAATCCACTAAAAGTTTTGTTTGGTTATCTTGCAATCCCGAGATAATCGTCTCCATGCTCCAAATCCATTTTAAAGCCATTTTTAAGGCATTTCGCGCATACATGAAATGAACACATTTTTCTCCAAAACTATAACAGATGCAAGCTTGTCCTGTTTGGTGGAGATGATATTTAATAAAATAAGTAGAAATCCACTAAAAGTTTTGTTTGGTTATCTTGCAATCCCGATATAATCGTCTCCATGCTCCAAATCCATTTTAAAGCCATTTTTAAGGCATTTCGCGCATACATGAAATGAACACATTTTTCTCCAAAACTATAACAGATGCAAGCTTGTCCTGTTTGGTGGAGATGATATTTAATAAAATAAGTAGAAATCCACTAAAAGTTTTGTTTGGTTATCTTGCAATCCCGAGATAATCGTCTCCATGCTCCAAATCCATTTTAAAGCCATTTTTAAGGCATTTCGCGCATACATGAAATGAACACATTTTTCTCCAAAACTATAACAGATGCAAGCTTGTCCTGTTTGGTGGAGATGATATTTAATAAAATAAGTAGAAATCCACTAAAAGTTTTGTTTGGTTATATTGCAATCCCGAGATATTCGTCTCCATGCTCCAAATCCATTTTAAAGCCATTTTTAAGGCATTTCGCGCATACATGAAATGAACACATTTTTCTCCAAAACTATAACAGATGCAAGCTTGTCCTGTTTGGTGGAGATAATATTTAATAAAATAAGTAGAAATCTACTAAAAGTTTCGTTTGTTTATATTGCCATCCTAAGATAATCGTCTCCATGCTCCAAATCCATTTTAAAGCCATTTCAAAGGCATTTTGCGCATACATGAAATGAACACATTTTTCTCCAAAACTATAACACATGCAAGCTTGTCCTGTTTGGTGGAGATGATATTTAATAAAATAAGTAGAAAACCACTAAAAGTTTTGTTTGGTTATCTTGCAATCCCGAGATAATCGTCTCCATGCTCCAAATCCATTTTAAAGCCATTTTTAAGGCATTTCGCGCATACATGAAATGAACACATTTTTCTCCAAAACTATAACAGATGCAAGCTTGTCCTGTTTGGTGGAGATGATATTTAATAAAATAAGTAGAAATCCACTAAAAGTTTTGTTTGGTTATCTTGCAATCCCGAGATAATCGTCTCCATGCTCCAAATCCATTTTAAAGCCATTTCAAAGGCATTTTGCGCATACATGAAATGAACACATTTTTCTCCAAAACTATAACACATGCAAGCTTGTCCTGTTTGGTGGAGATGATATTTAATAAAATAAGTAGAAATCCACTAAAAGTTTTGTTTGGTTATCTTGCAATCCCGAGATAATCGTCTCCATGCTCCAAATCCATTTTAAAGCCATTTTTAAGGCATTTCGCGCATACATGAAATGAACACATTTCTCTCCAAAACTATAACAGATGCAAGCTTGTCCTGTTTGGTGGAGATGATATTTAATAAAATAAGTAGAAATCCACTAAAAGTTTTGTTTGGTTATCTTGCAATCCCGAGATAATCGTCTCCATGCTCCAAATCCATTTTAAAGCCATTTTTAAGGCATTTCGCGCATACATGAAATGAACACATTTTTCTCCAAAACTATAACAGATGCAAGCTTGTCCTGTTTGGTGGAGATGATATTTAATAAAATAAGTAGAAATCCACTAAAAGTTTTGTTTGGTTATCTTGCAATCCCGAGATAATCGTCTCCATGCTCCAAATCCATTTTAAAGCCATTTTTAAGGCATTTCGCGCATACATGAAATAACCACATTTTTCTCCAAAACTATAACAGATGCAAGCTTGTCCTGTTTGGTGGAGATGATATTTAATAAAATAAGTAGAAATCCACTAAAAGTTTTGTTTGGTTATATTGCAATCCCGAGATAATCGTCTCCATGCTCCAAATCCATTTTAAAGCCATTTTTAAGGCATTTCGCGCATACATGAAATGAACACATTTTTCTCCAAAACTATAACAGATGCAAGCTTGTCCTGTTTGGTGGAGATAATATTTAATAAAATAAGTAGAAATCTACTAAAAGTTTCGTTTGTTTATATTGCCATCCTGAGATAATCGTCTCCATGCTCCAAATCCATTTTAAAGCCATTTCAAAGGCATTTTGCGCATACATGAAATGAACACATTTTTCTCCAAAACTATAACACATGCAAGCTTGTCCTGTTTGGTGGAGATGATATTTAATAAAATAAGTAGAAAACCACTAAAAGTTTTGTTTGGTTATCTTGCAATCCCGAGATAATCGTCTCCATGCTCCAAATCCATTTTAAAGCCATTTTTAAGGCATTTCGCGCATACATGAAATGAACACATTTTTCTCCAAAACTATAACAGATGCAAGCTTGTCCTGTTTGGTGGAGATGATATTTAATAAAAAAAGTAGAAATCCACTAAAAGTTTTGTTTGGTTATCTTGCAATCCCGAGATAATCGTCTCCATGCTCCAAATCCATTTTAAAGCCATTTCAAAGGCATTTTGCGCATACATGAAATGAACACATTTTTCTCCAAAACTATAACACATGCAAGCTTGTCCTGTTTGGTGGAGATGATATTTAATAAAATAAGTAGAAATCCACTAAAAGTTTTGTTTGGTTATCTTGCAATCCCGAGATAATCGTCTCCATGCTCCAAATCCATTTTAAAGCCATTTTTAAGGCATTTCGCGCATACATGAAATGAACACATTTTTCTCCAAAACTATAACAGATGCAAGCTTGTCCTGTTTGGTGGAGATGATATTTAATAAAATAAGTAGAAATCCACTAAAAGTTTTGTTTGGTTATCTTGCAATCCCGAGATAATCGTCTCCATGCTCCAAATCCATTTTAAAGCCATTTTTAAGGCATTTCGCGCATACATGAAATGAACACATTTTTCTCCAAAACTATAACAGATGCAAGCTTGTCCTGTTTGGTGGAGATGATATTTAATAAAATAAGTAGAAATCCACTAAAAGTTTTGTTTGGTTATATTGCAATTCCGAGATAATCGTCTCCATGCTCCAAATCCATTTTAAAGCCATTTTTAAGGCATTTCGCGCATACATGAAATGAACACATTTTTCTCCAAAACTATAACAGATGCAAGCTTGTCCTGTTTGGTGGAGATGATATTTAATAAAATAAGTAGAAATCCACTAAAAGTTTTGTTTGGTTATCTTGCAATCCCGAGATAATCGTCTCCATGCTCCAAATCCATTTTAAAGCCATTTTTAAGGCATTTCGCGCATACATGAAATGAACACATTTTTCTCCAAAACTATAACAGATGCAAGCTTGTCCTGTTTGGTGGAGATGATATTTAATAAAATAAGTAGAAATCCACTAAAAGTTTTGTTTGGTTATCTTGCAATCCCGAGATAATCGTCTCCATGCTCCAAATCCATTTTAAAGCCATTTTTAAGGCATTTCGCGCATACATGAAATGAACACATTTTTCTCCAAAACTATAACAGATGCAAGCTTGTCCTGTTTGGTGGAGATGATATTTAATAAAATAAGTAGAAATCCACTAAAAGTTTTGTTTGGTTATCTTGCAATCCCGAGATAATCGTCTCCATGCTCCAAATCCATTTTAAAGCCATTTTTAAGGCATTTCGCGCATACATGAAATGAACACATTTTTCTCCAAAACTATAACAGATGCAAGCTTGTCCTGTTTGGTGGAGATGATATTTAATAAAATAAGTAGAAATCCACTAAAAGTTTTGTTTGGTTATCTTGCAATCCCGAGATAATCGTCTCCATGCTCCAAATCCATTTTAAAGCCATTTTTAAGGCATTTCGCGCATACATGAAATGAACACATTTTTCTCCAAAACTATAACAGATGCAAGCTTGTCCTGTTTGGTGGAGATGATATTTAATAAAATAAGTAGAAATCCACTAAAAGTTTTGTTTGCTTATATTGCAATCCCGAGATAATCGTCTCCATGCTCCAAATCCATTTTAAAGCCATTTTTAAGGCATTTCGCGCATACATGAAATGAACACATTTTTCTCCAAAACTATAACAGATGCAAGCTTGTCCTGTTTGGTGGAGATGATATTTAATAAAATAAGTAGAAATCCACTAAAAGTTTTGTTTGGTTATCTTGCAATCCCGAGATAATCGTCTCCATGCTCCAAATCCATTTTAAAGCCATTTTTAAGGCATTTCGCGCATACATGAAATGAACACATTTTTCTCCAAAACTATAACAGATGCAAGCTTGTCCTGTTTGGTGGAGATGATATTTAATAAAATAAGTAGAAATCCACTAAAAGTTTTGTTTGGTTATCTTGCAATCCCGAGATAATCGTCTCCATGCTCCAAATCCATTTTAAAGCCATTTTTAAGGCATTTCGCGCATACATGAAATGAACACATTTTTCTCCAAAACTATAACAGATGCAAGCTTGTCCTGTTTGGTGGAGATGATATTTAATAAAATAAGTAGAAATCCACTAAAAGTTTTGTTTGGTTATCTTGCAATCCCGAGATAATCGTCTCCATGCTCCAAATCCATTTTAAAGCCATTTTTAAGGCATTTCGCGCATACATGAAATGAACACATTTTTCTCCAAAACTATAACAGATGCAAGCTTGTCCTGTTTGGTGGAGATGATATTTAATAAAATAAGTAGAAATCCACTAAAAGTTTTGTTTGGTTATATTGCAATCCCGAGATAATCGTCTCCATGCTCCAAATCCATTTTAAAGCCATTTTTAAGGCATTTCGCGCATACATGAAATGAACACATTTTTCTCCAAAACTATAACAGATGCAAGCTTGTCCTGTTTGGTGGAGATAATATTTAATAAAATAAGTAGAAATCTACTAAAAGTTTCGTTTGTTTATATTGCCATCCTAAGATAATCGTCTCCATGCTCCAAATCCATTTTAAAGCCATTTCAAAGGCATTTTGCGCATACATGAAATGAACACATTTTTCTCCAAAACTATAACACATGCAAGCTTGTCCTGTTTGGTGGAGATGATATTTAATAAAATAAGTAGAAAACCACTAAAAGTTTTGTTTGGTTATCTTGCAATCCCGAGATAATCGTCTCCATGCTCCAAATCCATTTTAAAGCCATTTTTAAGGCATTTCGCGCATACATGAAATGAACACATTTTTCTCCAAAACTATAACAGATGCAAGCTTGTCCTGTTTGGTGGAGATGATATTTAATAAAATAAGTAGAAATCCACTAAAAGTTTTGTTTGGTTATCTTGCAATCCCGAGATAATCGTCTCCATGCTCCAAATCCATTTTAAAGCCATTTCAAAGGCATTTTGCGCATACATGAAATGAACACATTTTTCTCCAAAACTATAACACATGCAAGCTTGTCCTGTTTGGTGGAGATGATATTTAATAAAATAAGTAGAAATCCACTAAAAGTTTTGTTTGGTTATCTTGCAATCCCGAGATAATCGTCTCCATGCTCCAAATCCATTTTAAAGCCATTTTTAAGGCATTTCGCGCATACATGAAATGAACACATTTCTCTCCAAAACTATAACAGATGCAAGCTTGTCCTGTTTGGTGGAGATGATATTTAATAAAATAAGTAGAAATCCACTAAAAGTTTTGTTTGGTTATCTTGCAATCCCGAGATAATCGTCTCCATGCTCCAAATCCATTTTAAAGCCATTTTTAAGGCATTTCGCGCATACATGAAATGAACACATTTTTCTCCAAAACTATAACAGATGCAAGCTTGTCCTGTTTGGTGGAGATGATATTTAATAAAATAAGTAGAAATCCACTAAAAGTTTTGTTTGGTTATATTGCAATCCCGAGATAATCGTCTCCATGCTCCAAATCCATTTTAAAGCCATTTTTAAGGCATTTCGCGCATACATGAAATGAACACATTTTTCTCCAAAACTATAACAGATGCAAGCTTGTCCTGTTTGGTGGAGATGATATTTAATAAAATAAGTAGAAATCCACTAAAAGTTTTGTTTGGTTATCTTGCAATCCCGAGATAATCGTCTCCATGCTCCAAATCCATTTTAAAGCCATTTTTAAGGCATTTCGCGCATACATGAAATGAACACATTTTTCTCCAAAACTATAACAGATGCAAGCTTGTCCTGTTTGGTGGAGATGATATTTAATAAAATAAGTAGAAATCCACTAAAAGTTTTGTTTGGTTATCTTGCAATCCCGAGATAATCGTCTCCATGCTCCAAATCCATTTTAAAGCCATTTTTAAGGCATTTCGCGCATACATGAAATGAACACATTTTTCTCCAAAACTATAACAGATGCAAGCTTGTCCTGTTTGGTGGAGATGATATTTAATAAAATAAGTAGAAATCCACTAAAAGTTTTGTTTGGTTATATTGCAATTCCGAGATAATCGTCTCCATGCTCCAAATCCATTTTAAAGCCATTTTTAAGGCATTTCGCGCATACATGAAATGAACACATTTTTCTCCAAAACTATAACAGATGCAAGCTTGTCCTGTTTGGTGGAGATGATATTTAATAAAATAAGTAGAAATCCACTAAAAGTTTTGTTTGGTTATCTTGCAATCCCGAGATAATCGTCTCCATGCTCCAAATCCATTTTAAAGCCATTTTTAAGGCATTTCGCGCATACATGAAATGAACACATTTTTCTCCAAAACTATAACAGATGCAAGCTTGTCCTGTTTGGTGGAGATGATATTTAATAAAATAAGTAGAAATCCACTAAAAGTTTTGTTTGGTTATCTTGCAATCCCGAGATAATCGTCTCCATGCTCCAAATCCATTTTAAAGCCATTTTTAAGGCATTTCGCGCATACATGAAATGAACACATTTTTCTCCAAAACTATAACAGATGCAAGCTTGTCCTGTTTGGTGGAGATGATATTTAATAAAATAAGTAGAAATCCACTAAAAGTTTTGTTTGGTTATCTTGCAATCCCGAGATAATCGTCTCCATGCTCCAAATCCATTTTAAAGCCATTTTTAAGGCATTTCGCGCATACATGAAATGAACACATTTTTCTCCAAAACTATAACAGATGCAAGCTTGTCCTGTTTGGTGGAGATGATATTTAATAAAATAAGTAGAAATCCACTAAAAGTTTTGTTTGGTTATATTGCAATCCCGAGATAATCGTCTCCATGCTCCAAATCCATTTTAAAGCCATTTTTAAGGCATTTCGCGCATACATGAAATGAACACATTTTTCTCCAAAACTATAACAGATGCAAGCTTGTCCTGTTTGGTGGAGATGATATTTAATAAAATAAGTAGAAATCCACTAAAAGTTTTGTTTGGTTATCTTGCAATCCCGAGATAATCGTCTCCATGCTCCAAATCCATTTTAAAGCCATTTTTAAGGCATTTCGCGCATACATGAAATGAACACATTTTTCTCCAAAACTATAACAGATGCAAGCTTGTCCTGTTTGGTGGAGATGATATTTAATAAAATAAGTAGAAATCCACTAAAAGTTTTGTTTGGTTATCTTGCAATCCCGAGATAATCGTCTTCATGCTCCAAATCCATTTTAAAGCCATTTTTAAGGCATTTCGCGCATACATGAAATGAACACATTTTTCTCCAAAACTATAACAGATGCAAGCTTGTCCTGTTTGGTGGAGATGATATTTAATAAAATAAGTAGAAATCCACTAAAAGTTTTGTTTGGTTATCTTGCAATCCCGAGATAATCGTCTCCATGCTCCAAATCCATTTTAAAGCCATTTGTAAGGCATTTCGCGCATACATGAAATGAACACATTTTTCTCCAAAACTATAACAGATGCAAGCTTGTCCTGTTTGGTGGAGATGATATTTAATAAAATAAGTAGAAATCCACTAAAAGTTTTGTTTGGTTATATTGCAATCCCGAGATAATCGTCTCCATGCTCCAAATCCATTTTAAAGCCATTTTTAAGGCATTTCACGCATACATGAAATGAACACATTTTTCTCCAAAACTATAACAGATGCAAGCTTGTCCTGTTTGGTGGAGATGATATTTAATAAAATAAGTAGAAATCCACTAAAAGTTTTGTTTGGTTATCTTGCAATCCCGAGATAATCGTCTCCATGCTCCAAATCCATTTTAAAGCCATTTTTAAGGCATTTCGCGCATACATGAAATGAACACATTTTTCTCCAAAACTATAACAGATGCAAGCTTGTCCTGTTTGGTGGAGATGATATTTAATAAAATAAGTAGAAATCCACTAAAAGTTTTGTTTGGTTATATTGCAATCCCGAGATAATCGTCTCCATGCTCCAAATCCATTTTAAAGCCATTTTTAAGGCATTTCGCGCATACATGAAATGAACACATTTTTCTCCAAAACTATAACAGATGCAAGCTTGTCCTGTTTGGTGGAGATAATATTTAATAAAATAAGTAGAAATCTACTAAAAGTTTCGTTTGTTTATATTGCCATCCTAAGATAATCGTCTCCATGCTCCAAATCCATTTTAAAGCCATTTCAAAGGCATTTTGCGCATACATGAAATGAACACATTTTTCTCCAAAACTATAACAGATGCAAGCTTGTCCTGTTTGGTGGAGATGATATTTAATAAAATAAGTAGAAATCCACTAAAAGTTTTGTTTGGTTATCTTGCAATCCCGAGATAATCGTCTTCATGCTCCAAATCCATTTTAAAGCCATTTTTAAGGCATTTCGCGCATACATGAAATGAACACATTTTTCTCCAAAACTATAACAGATGCAAGCTTGTCCTGTTTGGTGGAGATGATATTTAATAAAATAAGTAGAAATCCACTAAAAGTTTTGTTTGGTTATCTTGCAATCCCGAGATAATCGTCTCCATGCTCCAAATCCATTTTAAAGCCATTTGTAAGGCATTTCGCGCATACATGAAATGAACACATTTTTCTCCAAAACTATAACAGATGCAAGCTTGTCCTGTTTGGTGGAGATGATATTTAATAAAATAAGTAGAAATCCACTAAAAGTTTTGTTTGGTTATATTGCAATCCCGAGATAATCGTCTCCATGCTCCAAATCCATTTTAAAGCCATTTTTAAGGCATTTCACGCATACATGAAATGAACACATTTTTCTCCAAAACTATAACAGATGCAAGCTTGTCCTGTTTGGTGGAGATGATATTTAATAAAATAAGTAGAAATCCACTAAAAGTTTTGTTTGGTTATCTTGCAATCCCGAGATAATCGTCTCCATGCTCCAAATCCATTTTAAAGCCATTTTTAAGGCATTTCGCGCATACATGAAATGAACACATTTTTCTCCAAAACTATAACAGATGCAAGCTTGTCCTGTTTGGTGGAGATGATATTTAATAAAATAAGTAGAAATCCACTAAAAGTTTTGTTTGGTTATATTGCAATCCCGAGATAATCGTCTCCATGCTCCAAATCCATTTTAAAGCCATTTTTAAGGCATTTCGCGCATACATGAAATGAACACATTTTTCTCCAAAACTATAACAGATGCAAGCTTGTCCTGTTTGGTGGAGATAATATTTAATAAAATAAGTAGAAATCTACTAAAAGTTTCGTTTGTTTATATTGCCATCCTAAGATAATCGTCTCCATGCTCCAAATCCATTTTAAAGCCATTTCAAAGGCATTTTGCGCATACATGAAATGAACACATTTTTCTCCAAAACTATAACACATGCAAGCTTGTCCTGTTTGGTGGAGATGATATTTAATAAAATAAGTAGAAAACCACTAAAAGTTTTGTTTGGTTATCTTGCAATCCCGAGATAATCGTCTCCATGCTCCAAATCCATTTTAAAGCCATTTTTAAGGCATTTCGCGCATACATGAAATGAACACATTTTTCTCCAAAACTATAACAGATGCAAGCTTGTCCTGTTTGGTGGAGATGATATTTAATAAAATAAGTAGAAATCCACTAAAAGTTTTGTTTGGTTATCTTGCAATCCCGAGATAATCGTCTCCATGCTCCAAATCCATTTTAAAGCCATTTCAAAGGCATTTTGCGCATACATGAAATGAACACATTTTTCTCCAAAACTATAACACATGCAAGCTTGTCCTGTTTGGTGGAGATGATATTTAATAAAATAAGTAGAAATCCACTAAAAGTTTTGTTTGGTTATCTTGCAATCCCGAGATAATCGTCTCCATGCTCCAAATCCATTTTAAAGCCATTTTTAAGGCATTTCGCGCATACATGAAATGAACACATTTCTCTCCAAAACTATAACAGATGCAAGCTTGTCCTGTTTGGTGGAGATGATATTTAATAAAATAAGTAGAAATCCACTAAAAGTTTTGTTTGGTTATCTTGCAATCCCGAGATAATCGTCTCCATGCTCCAAATCCATTTTAAAGCCATTTTTAAGGCATTTCGCGCATACATGAAATGAACACATTTTTCTCCAAAACTATAACAGATGCAAGCTTGTCCTGTTTGGTGGAGATGATATTTAATAAAATAAGTAGAAATCCACTAAAAGTTTTGTTTGGTTATATTGCAATCCCGAGATAATCGTCTCCATGCTCCAAATCCATTTTAAAGCCATTTTTAAGGCATTTCGCGCATACATGAAATGAACACATTTTTCTCCAAAACTATAACAGATGCAAGCTTGTCCTGTTTGGTGGAGATGATATTTAATAAAATAAGTAGAAATCCACTAAAAGTTTTGTTTGGTTATCTTGCAATCCCGAGATAATCGTCTCCATGCTCCAAATCCATTTTAAAGCCATTTTTAAGGCATTTCGCGCATACATGAAATGAACACATTTTTCTCCAAAACTATAACAGATGCAAGCTTGTCCTGTTTGGTGGAGATGATATTTAATAAAATAAGTAGAAATCCACTAAAAGTTTTGTTTGGTTATCTTGCAATCCCGAGATAATCGTCTCCATGCTCCAAATCCATTTTAAAGCCATTTTTAAGGCATTTCGCGCATACATGAAATGAACACATTTTTCTCCAAAACTATAACAGATGCAAGCTTGTCCTGTTTGGTGGAGATGATATTTAATAAAATAAGTAGAAATCCACTAAAAGTTTTGTTTGGTTATATTGCAATTCCGAGATAATCGTCTCCATGCTCCAAATCCATTTTAAAGCCATTTTTAAGGCATTTCGCGCATACATGAAATGAACACATTTTTCTCCAAAACTATAACAGATGCAAGCTTGTCCTGTTTGGTGGAGATGATATTTAATAAAATAAGTAGAAATCCACTAAAAGTTTTGTTTGGTTATCTTGCAATCCCGAGATAATCGTCTCCATGCTCCAAATCCATTTTAAAGCCATTTTTAAGGCATTTCGCGCATACATGAAATGAACACATTTTTCTCCAAAACTATAACAGATGCAAGCTTGTCCTGTTTGGTGGAGATGATATTTAATAAAATAAGTAGAAATCCACTAAAAGTTTTGTTTGGTTATCTTGCAATCCCGAGATAATCGTCTCCATGCTCCAAATCCATTTTAAAGCCATTTTTAAGGCATTTCGCGCATACATGAAATGAACACATTTTTCTCCAAAACTATAACAGATGCAAGCTTGTCCTGTTTGGTGGAGATGATATTTAATAAAATAAGTAGAAATCCACTAAAAGTTTTGTTTGGTTATCTTGCAATCCCGAGATAATCGTCTCCATGCTCCAAATCCATTTTAAAGCCATTTTTAAGGCATTTCGCGCATACATGAAATGAACACATTTTTCTCCAAAACTATAACAGATGCAAGCTTGTCCTGTTTGGTGGAGATGATATTTAATAAAATAAGTAGAAATCCACTAAAAGTTTTGTTTGGTTATATTGCAATCCCGAGATAATCGTCTCCATGCTCCAAATCCATTTTAAAGCCATTTTTAAGGCATTTCGCGCATACATGAAATGAACACATTTTTCTCCAAAACTATAACAGATGCAAGCTTGTCCTGTTTGGTGGAGATGATATTTAATAAAATAAGTAGAAATCCACTAAAAGTTTTGTTTGGTTATCTTGCAATCCCGAGATAATCGTCTCCATGCTCCAAATCCATTTTAAAGCCATTTTTAAGGCATTTCGCGCATACATGAAATGAACACATTTTTCTCCAAAACTATAACAGATGCAAGCTTGTCCTGTTTGGTGGAGATGATATTTAATAAAATAAGTAGAAATCCACTAAAAGTTTTGTTTGGTTATCTTGCAATCCCGAGATAATCGTCTTCATGCTCCAAATCCATTTTAAAGCCATTTTTAAGGCATTTCGCGCATACATGAAATGAACACATTTTTCTCCAAAACTATAACAGATGCAAGCTTGTCCTGTTTGGTGGAGATGATATTTAATAAAATAAGTAGAAATCCACTAAAAGTTTTGTTTGGTTATCTTGCAATCCCGAGATAATCGTCTCCATGCTCCAAATCCATTTTAAAGCCATTTGTAAGGCATTTCGCGCATACATGAAATGAACACATTTTTCTCCAAAACTATAACAGATGCAAGCTTGTCCTGTTTGGTGGAGATGATATTTAATAAAATAAGTAGAAATCCACTAAAAGTTTTGTTTGGTTATATTGCAATCCCGAGATAATCGTCTCCATGCTCCAAATCCATTTTAAAGCCATTTTTAAGGCATTTCACGCATACATGAAATGAACACATTTTTCTCCAAAACTATAACAGATGCAAGCTTGTCCTGTTTGGTGGAGATGATATTTAATAAAATAAGTAGAAATCCACTAAAAGTTTTGTTTGGTTATCTTGCAATCCCGAGATAATCGTCTCCATGCTCCAAATCCATTTTAAAGCCATTTTTAAGGCATTTCGCGCATACATGAAATGAACACATTTTTCTCCAAAACTATAGCAGATGCAAGCTTGTCCTGTTTGGTGGAGATGATATTTAATAAAATAAGTAGAAATCCACTAAAAGTTTCGTTTTAGTGGATTTCTACTTATTTTATTAAATATTATCTCCACCAAACAGGACAAGCTTGCATCTGTTATAGTTTTGGAGAAAAATGTGTTCATTTCATGTATGCGCGAAATGCCTTAAAAATGGCTTTAAAATGGATTTGGAGCATGGAGACGATTATCTCGGGATTGCAAGATAACCAAACAAAACTTTTAGTGGATTTCTACTTATTTTATTAAATATCATCTCCACCAAACAGGACAAGCTTGCATCTGTTATAGTTTTGGAGAAAAATGTGTTCATTTCATGTATGCGCGAAATGCCTTAAAAATGACTTTAAAATGGATTTGGAGCATGGAGACGATTATCTCGGGATTGCAAGATAACCAAACAAAACTTTTAGTGGATTTCTACTTATTTTATTAAATATCATCTCCACCAAACAGGACAAGCTTGCATCTGTTATAGTTTTGGAGAAAAATGTGTTCATTTCATGTATGCGCGAAATGCCTTAAAAATGGCTTTAAAATGGATTTGGAGCATGGAGACGATTATCTCGGGATTGCAAGATAACCAAACAAAACTTTTAGTGGATTTCTACTTATTTTATTAAATATCATCTCCACCAAACAGGACAAGCTTGCATCTGTTATAGTTTTGGAGAAAAATGTGTTCATTTTATGTATGCGCGAAATGCCTTAAAAATGGCTTTAAAATGGATTTGGAGCATGGAGACGATTATCTCGGGATTGCAAGATAACCAAACAAAACTTTTAGTGGATTTCTACTTATATTATTAAATATCATCTCCACCAAACAGTACAAGCTTGCATGTGTTATAGTTTTGGAGAAAAATGTGTTCATTTCATGTATGCGCAAAATGCCTTTGAAATGGCTTTAAAATGGATTTGGAGCATGGAGACGATTATCTCAGGATGGCAATATAAACAAACGAAACTTTTAGTAGATTTCTACTTATTTTATTAAATATTATCTCCACCAAACAGGACAAGCTTGCATCTGTTATAGTTTTGGAGAAAAATGTGTTCATTTCATGTATGCGCGAAATGCCTTAAAAATGGCTTTAAAATGGATTTGGAGCATGGAGACGATTATCTCGGGATTGCAAGATAACCAAACAAAACTTTTAGTGGATTTCTACTTATTTTATTAAATATCATCTCCACCAAACAGGACAAGCTTGCATCTGTTATAGTTTTGGAGAAAAATGTGTTCATTTCATGTATGCGCGAAATGCCTTAAAAATGGCTTTAAAATGGATTTGGAGCATGGAGACGATTATCTCGGGATTGCAAGATAACCAAACAAAACTTTTAGTGGATTTCTACTTATTTTTTTAAATATCATCTCCACCAAACAGGACAAGCTTGCATCTGTTATAGTTTTGGAGAAAAATGTGTTCATTTCATGTATGCGCGAAATGCCTTAAAAATGGCTTTAAAATAGATTTGGTGCATGGAGACGATTATCTCGGGATTGCAAGATAACCAAACAAAACTTTTAGTGGATTTCTACTTATTTTATTAAATATCATCTCCACCAAACAGGACAAGCTTGCATGTGTTATAGTTTTGGAGAAAAATGTGTTCATTTCATGTATGCGCAAAATGCCTTTGAAATGGCTTTAAAATGGATTTGGAGCATGGAGACGATTATCTCAGGATGGCAATATAAACAAACGAAACTTTTAGTAGATTTCTACTTATTTTATTAAATATTATCTCCACCAAACAGGACAAGCTTGCATCTGTTATAGTTTTGGAGAAAAATGTGTTCATTTCATGTATGCGCGAAATGCCTTAAAAATGGCTTTAAAATGGATTTGGAGCATGGAGACGATTATCTCAGGATTGCAAGATAACCAAACAAAACTTTTAGTGGATTTCTACTTATTATATTAAATATCATCTCCACCAAACAGGACAAGCTTGCATCTGTTATAGTTTTGGAGAAAAATGTGTTCATTTCATGTATGCGCGAAATGCCTTAAAAATGGCTTTAAAATGGATTTGGAGCATGGAGACGATTATCTCGGGATTGCAAGATAACCAAACAAAACTTTTAGTGGATTTCTACTTATTTTATTAAATATCATCTCCACCAAACAGGACAAACTTGCATGTGTTATAGTTTTGGAGAAAAATGTGTTCATTTCATGTATGCGCAAAATGCCTTTGAAATGGCTTTAAAATGGATTTGGAGCATGGAGACGATTATCTCAGGATGGCAATATAAACAAACGAAACTTTTAGTAGATTTCTACTTATTTTATTAAATATTATCTCCACCAAACAGAACAAGCTTGCATCTGTTATAGTTTTGGAGAAAAATGTGTTCATTTCATGTATGCGCGAAATGCCTTAAAAATGGCTTTAAAATGGATTTGGAGCATGGAGACGATTATCTCGGGATTGCAAGATAACCAAACAAAACTTTTAGTGGATTTCTACTTATTTTATTAAATATCATCTCCACCAAACAGGACAAGCTTGCATCTGTTATAGTTTTGGAGAAAAATGTGTTCATTTTATGTATGCGCGAAATGCCTTAAAAATGGCTTTAAAATGGATTTGGAGCGTGGAGACGATTATCTCGGGATTGCAAGATAACCAAACAAAACTTTTAGTGGATTTCTACTTATTTTATTAAATATCATCTCCACCAAACAGGACAAGCTTGCATGTGTTATAGTTTTGGAGAAAAATGTGTTCATTTCATGTATGCGCAAAATGCCTTTGAAATGGCTTTAAAATGGATTTGGAGCATGGAGACGATTATCTCAGGATGGCAATATAAACAAACGAAACTTTTAGTAGATTTCTACTTATTTTATTAAATATTATCTCCACCAAACAGGACAAGCTTGCATCTGTTATAGTTTTGGAGAAAAATGTGTTCATTTCATGTATGCGCGAAATGCCTTAAAAATGGCTTTAAAATGGATTTGGAGCATGGAGACGATTATCTCGGGATTGCAAGATAACCAAACAAAACTTTTAGTGGATTTCTACTTATTTTATTAAATATCATCTCCACCAAACAGGACAAGCTTGCATCTGTTATAGTTTTGGAGAAAAATGTGTTCATTTCATGTATGCGCGAAATGCCTTAAAAATGGCTTTAAAATGGATTTGGAGCATGGAGACGATTATCTCGGGATTGCAAGATAACCAAACAAAACTTTTAGTGGATTTCTACTTATTTTATTAAATATCATCTCCACCAAACAGGACAAGCTTGCATGTGTTATAGTTTTGGAGAAAAATGTGTTCATTTCATGTATGCGCAAAATGCCTTTGAAATGGCTTTAAAATGGATTTGGAGCATGGAGACGATTATCTCAGGATGGCAATATAAACAAACGAAACTTTTAGTAGATTTCTACTTATTTTATTAAATATTATCTCCACCAAACAGGACAAGCTTGCATCTGTTATAGTTTTGGAGAAAAATGTGTTCATTTCATGTATGCGCGAAATGCCTTAAAATGGCTTTAAAATGGATTTGGAGCATGGAGACGATTATCTCGGGATTGCAAGATAACCAAACAAAACTTTTAGTGGATTTCTACTTATTTTATTAAATATCATCTCCGCCAAACAGGACAAGCTTGCATCTGTTATAGTTTTGGAGAAAAATGTGTTCATTTCATGTATGCGCGAAATGCCTTAAAAATGGCTTTAAAATGGATTTGGAGCATGGAGACGATTATCTCGGGATTGCAAGATAACCAAACAAAACTTTTAGTGGATTTCTACTTATTTTATTAAATATCATCTCCACCAAACAGGACAAGCTTGCATCTGTTATAGTTTTGGAGAAAAATGTGTTCATTTCATGTATGCGCGAAATGCCTTAAAAATGGCTTTAAAATGGATTTGGAGCATGGAGACGATTATCTCGGGATTGCAAGATAACCAAACAAAACTTTTAGTGGATTTCTACTTATTTTATTAAATATCATCTCCACCAAACAGGACAAGCTTGCATCTGTTATAGTTTTGGAGAAAAATGTGTTCATTTCATGTATGCGCGAAATGCCTTAAAAATGGCTTTAAAATGGATTTGGAGCATGGAGACGATTATCTCGGGATTGCAAGATAACCAAACAAAACTTTTAGTGGATTTCTACTTATTTTATTAAATATCATCTCCACCAAACAGGACAAGCTTGCATGTGTTATAGTTTTGGAGAAAAATGTGTTCATTTCATGTATGCGCAAAATGCCTTTGAAATGGCTTTAAAATGGATTTGGAGCATGGAGACGATTATCTCGGGATTGCAAGATAACCAAACAAAACTTTTAGTGGATTTCTACTTATTTTATTAAATATCTCCACCAAACAGGACAAGCTTGCATGTGTTATAGTTTTGGAGAAAAATGTGTTCATTTCATGTATGCGCAAAATGCCTTTGAAATGGCTTTAAAATGGATTTGGAGCATGGAGACGATTATCTCAGGATGGCAATATAAACAAACGAAACTTTTAGTAGATTTCTACTTATTTTATTAAATATTATCTCCACCAAACAGGACAAGCTTGCATCTGTTATAGTTTTGGAGAAAAATGTGTTCATTTCATGTATGCGCGAAATGCCTTAAAAATGGCTTTAAAATGGATTTGGAGCATGGAGACGATTATCTCAGGATTGCAAGATAACCAAACAAAACTTTTAGTGGATTTCTACTTATTTTATTAAATATCATCTCCACCAAACAGGACAAGCTTGCATCTGTTATAGTTTTGGAGAAAAATGTGTTCATTTCATGTATGCGCGAAATGCCTTAAAAATGGCTTTAAAATGGATTTGGAGCATGGAGACGATTATCTCGGGATTGCAAGATAACCAAACAAAACTTTTAGTGGATTTCTACTTATTTTATTAAATATCATCTCCACCAAACAGGACAAGCTTGCATCTGTTATAGTTTTGGAGAAAAATGTGTTCATGTATGCGCGAAATGCCTTAAAAATGGCTTTAAAATGGATTTGGAGCATGGAGACGATTATCTCGGGATTGCAAGATAACCAAACAAAACTTTTAGTGGATTTCTACTTATTTTATTAAATATCATCTCCACCAAACAGGACAAGCTTGCATCTGTTATAGTTTTGGAGAAAAATGTGTTCATTTCATGTATGCGCGAAATGCCTTAAAAATGGCTTTAAAATGGATTTGGAGCATGGAGACGATTATCTCGGGATTGCAAGATAACCAAACAAAACTTTTAGTGGATTTCTACTTATTTTATTAAATATCATCTCCACCAAACAGGACAAGCTTGCATGTGTTAAAGTTTTGGAGAAAAATGTGTTCATTTCATGTATGCGCAAAATGCCTTTGAAATGGCTTTAAAATGGATTTGGAGCATGGAGACGATTATCTCAGGATGGCAATATAAACAAACGAAACTTTTAGTAGATTTCTACTTATTTTATTAAATATTATCTCCACCAAACAGGACAAGCTTGCATCTGTTATAGTTTTGGAGAAAAATGTGTTCATTTCATGTATGCGCGAAATGCCTTAAAAATGGCTTTAAAATGGATTTGGAGCATGGAGACGATTATCTCGGGATTGCAAGATAACCAAACAAAACTTTTAGTGGATTTCTACTTATTTTATTAAATATCATCTCCGCCAAACAGGACAAGCTTGCATCTGTTATAGTTTTGGAGAAAAATGTGTTCATTTCATGTATGCGCGAAATGCCTTAAAAATGGCTTTAAAATGGATTTGGAGCATGGAGACGATTATCTCGGGATTGCAATATAACCAAACAAAACTTTTAGTGGATTTCTACTTATTTTATTAAATATCATCTCCACCAAACAGGACAAGCTTGCATCTGTTATAGTTTTGGAGAAAAATGTGTTCATTTCATGTATGCGCGAAATGCCTTAAAAATGGCTTTAAAATGGATTTGGAGCATGGAGACGATTATCTCGGGATTGCAAGATAACCAAACAAAACTTTTAGTGGATTTCTACTTATTTTATTAAATATCATCTCCACCAAATAGGACAAGCTTGCATCTGTTATAGTTTTGGAGAAAAATGTGTTCATTTCATGTATGCGCGAAATGCCTTAAAAATGGCTTTAAAATGGATTTGGAGCATGGAGACGATTATCTCGGGATTGCAAGATAACCAAACAAAACTTTTAGTGGATTTCTACTTATTTTATTAAATATCATCTCCACCAAACAGGACAAGCTTGCATGTGTTATAGTTTTGGAGAAAAATGTGTTCATTTCATGTATGCGCAAAATGCCTTTGAAATGGCTTTAAAATGGATTTGGAGCATGGAGACGATTATCTCAGGATGGCAATATAAACAAACGAAACTTTTAGTAGATTTCTACTTATTTTATTAAATATTATCTCCACCAAACAGGACAAGCTTGCATCTGTTATAGTTTTGGAGAAAAATGTGTTCATTTCATGTATGCGCGAAATGCCTTAAAAATGGCTTTAAAATGGATTTGGAGCATGGAGACGATTATCTCGGGATTGCAAGATAACCAAACAAAACTTTTAGTGGATTTCTACTTATTTTATTAAATATCATCTCCGCCAAACAGGACAAGCTTGCATCTGTTATAGTTTTGGAGAAAAATGTGTTCATTTCATGTATGCGAGAAATGCCTTAAAAATGGCTTTAAAATGGATTTGGAGCATGGAGACGATTATCTCGGGATTGCAAGATAACCAAACAAAACTTTTAGTGGATTTCTACTTATTTTATTAAATATCATCTCCACCAAACAGGACAAGCTTGCATGTGTTATAGTTTTGGAGAAAAATGTGTTCATTTCATGTATGCGCAAAATGCCTTTGAAATGGCTTTAAAATGGATTTGGAGCATGGAGACGATTATCTCAGGATGGCAATATAAACAAACGAAACTTTTAGTAGATTTCTGCTTATTTTATTAAATATTATCTCCACCAAACAGGACAAGCTTGCATCTGTTATAGTTTTGGAGAAAAATGTGTTCATTTCATGTATGCGCGAAATGCCTTAAAATGGCTTTAAAATGGATTTGGAGCATGGAGACGATTATCTCGGGATTGCAAGATAACCAAACAAAACTTTTAGTGGATTTCTACTTATTTTATTAAATATCATCTCCGCCAAACAGGACAAGCTTGCATCTGTTATAGTTTTGGAGAAAAATGTGTTCATTTCATGTATGCGCGAAATGCCTTAAAAATGGCTTTAAAATGGATTTGGAGCATGGAGACGATTATCTCGGGATTGCAAGATAACCAAACAAAACTTTTAGTGGATTTCTACTTATTTTATTAAATATCATCTCCACCAAACAGGACAAGCTTGCATCTGTTATAGTTTTGGAGAAAAATGTGTTCATTTCATGTATGCGCGAAATGCCTTAAAAATGGCTTTAAAATGGATTTGGAGCATGGAGACGATTATCTCGGGATTGCAAGATAACCAAACAAAACTTTTAGTGGATTTCTACTTATTTTATTAAATATCATCTCCACCAAACAGGACAAGCTTGCATGTGTTATAGTTTTGGAGAAAAATGTGTTCATTTCATGTATGCGCAAAATGCCTTTGAAATGGCTTTAAAATGGATTTGGAGCATGGAGACGATTATCTCGGGATTGCAAGATAACCAAACAAAACTTTTAGTGGATTTCTACTTATTTTATTAAATATCATCTCCACCAAACAGGACAAGCTTGCATGTGTTATAGTTTTGGAGAAAAATGTGTTCATTTCATGTATGCGCAAAATGCCTTTGAAATGGCTTTAAAATGGATTTGGAGCATGGAGACGATTATCTCAGGATGGCAATATAAACAAACGAAACTTTTAGTAGATTTCTACTTATTTTATTAAATATTATCTCCACCAAACAGGACAAGCTTGCATCTGTTATAGTTTTGGAGAAAAATGTGTTCATTTCATGTATGCGCGAAATGCCTTAAAAATGGCTTTAAAATGGATTTGGAGCATGGAGACGATTATCTCGGGATTGCAAGATAACCAAACAAAACTTTTAGTGGATTTCTACTTATTTTATTAAATATCATCTCCACCAAACAGGACAAGCTTGCATCTGTTATAGTTTTGGAGAAAAATGTGTTCATTTCATGTATGCGCGAAATGCCTTAAAAATGGCTTTAAAATGGATTTGGAGCATGGAGACGATTATCTCGGGATTGCAAGATAACCAAACAAAACTTTTAGTGGATTTCTACTTATTTTATTAAATATCATCTCCACCAAACAGGACAAGCTTGCATGTGTTATAGTTTTGGAGAAAAATTTGTTCATTTCATGTATGCGCAAAATGCCTTTGAAATGGCTTTAAAATGGATTTGGAGCATGGAGACGATTATCTCAGGATGGCAATATAAACAAACGAAACTTTTAGTAGATTTCTACTTATTTTATTAAATATTATCTCCACCAAACAGGACAAGCTTGCATCTGTTATAGTTTTGGAGAAAAATGTGTTCATTTCATGTATGCGCGAAATGCCTTAAAAATGGCTTTAAAATGGATTTGGAGCATGGAGACGATTATCTCAGGATTGCAAGATAACCAAACAAAACTTTTAGTGGATTTCTACTTATTTTATTAAATATCATCTCCACCAAACAGGACAAGCTTGCATCTGTTATAGTTTTGGAGAAAAATGTGTTCATTTCATGTATGCGCGAAATGCCTTAAAAATGGCTTTAAAATGGATTTGGAGCATGGAGACGATTATCTCGGGATTGCAAGATAACCAAACAAAACTTTTAGTGGATTTCTACTTATTTTATTAAATATCATCTCCACCAAACAGGACAAGCTTGCATCTGTTATAGTTTTGGAGAAAAATGTGTTCATTTCATGTATGCGCGAAATGCCTTAAAAATGGCTTTAAAATGGATTTGGAGCATGGAGACGATTATCTCGGGATTGCAAGATAACCAAACAAAACTTTTAGTGGATTTCTACTTATTTTATTAAATATCATCTCCACCAAACAGGACAAGCTTGCATCTGTTATAGTTTTGGAGAAAAATGTGTTCATTTCATGTATGCGCGAAATGCCTTAAAAATGGCTTTAAAATGGATTTGGAGCATGGAGACGATTATCTCGGGATTGCAAGATAACCAAACAAAACTTTTAGTGGATTTCTACTTATTTTATTAAATATCATCTCCACCAAACAGGACAAGCTTGCATGTGTTATAGTTTTGGAGAAAAATGTGTTCATTTCATGTATGCGCAAAATGCCTTTGAAATGGCTTTAAAATGGATTTGGAGCATGGAGACGATTATCTCAGGATGGCAATATAAACAAACGAAACTTTTAGTAGATTTCTACTTATTTTATTAAATATTATCTCCACCAAACAGGACAAGCTTGCATCTGTTATAGTTTTGGAGAAAAATGTGTTCATTTCATGTATGCGCGAAATGCCTTAAAAATGGCTTTAAAATGGATTTGGAGCATGGAGACGATTATCTCGGGATTGCAAGATAACCAAACAAAACTTTTAGTGGATTTCTACTTATTTTATTAAATATCATCTCCGCCAAACAGGACAAGCTTGCATCTGTTATAGTTTTGGAGAAAAATGTGTTCATTTCATGTATGCGCGAAATGCCTTAAAAATGGCTTTAAAATGGATTTGGAGCATGGAGACGATTATCTCGGGATTGCAATATAACCAAACAAAACTTTTAGTGGATTTCTACTTATTTTATTAAATATCATCTCCACCAAACAGGACAAGCTTGCATCTGTTATAGTTTTGGAGAAAAATGTGTTCATTTCATGTATGCGCGAAATGCCTTAAAAATGGCTTTAAAATGGATTTGGAGCATGGAGACGATTATCTCGGGATTGCAAGATAACCAAACAAAACTTTTAGTGGATTTCTACTTATTTTATTAAATATCATCTCCACCAAATAGGACAAGCTTGCATCTGTTATAGTTTTGGAGAAAAATGTGTTCATTTCATGTATGCGCGAAATGCCTTAAAAATGGCTTTAAAATGGATTTGGAGCATGGAGACGATTATCTCGGGATTGCAAGATAACCAAACAAAACTTTTAGTGGATTTCTACTTATTTTATTAAATATCATCTCCACCAAACAGGACAAGCTTGCATGTGTTATAGTTTTGGAGAAAAATGTGTTCATTTCATGTATGCGCAAAATGCCTTTGAAATGGCTTTAAAATGGATTTGGAGCATGGAGACGATTATCTCGGGATTGCAAGATAACCAAACAAAACTTTTAGTGGATTTCTACTTATTTTATTAAATATCATCTCCACCAAACAGGACAAGCTTGCATGTGTTATAGTTTTGGAGAAAAATGTGTTCATTTCATGTATGCGCAAAATGCCTTTGAAATGGCTTTAAAATGGATTTGGAGCATGGAGACGATTATCTCAGGATGGCAATATAAACAAACGAAACTTTTAGTAGATTTCTACTTATTTTATTAAATATTATCTCCACCAAACAGGACAAGCTTGCATCTGTTATAGTTTTGGAGAAAAATGTGTTCATTTCATGTATGCGCGAAATGCCTTAAAAATGGCTTTAAAATGGATTTGGAGCATGGAGACGATTATCTCGGGATTGCAAGATAACCAAACAAAACTTTTAGTGGATTTCTACTTATTTTATTAAATATCATCTCCACCAAACAGGACAAGCTTGCATCTGTTATAGTTTTGGAGAAAAATGTGTTCATTTCATGTATGCGCGAAATGCCTTAAAAATGACTTTAAAATGGATTTGGAGCATGGAGACGATTATCTCGGGATTGCAAGATAACCAAACAAAACTTTTAGTGGATTTCTACTTATTTTATTAAATATCATCTCCACCAAACAGGACAAGCTTGCATCTGTTATAGTTTTGGAGAAAAATGTGTTCATTTCATGTATGCGCGAAATGCCTTAAAAATGGCTTTAAAATGGATTTGGAGCATGGAGACGATTATCTCGGGATTGCAATATAACCAAACAAAACTTTTAGTGGATTTCTACTTATTTTATTAAATATCATCTCCACCAAACAGGACAAGCTTGCATCTGTTATAGTTTTGGAGAAAAATGTGTTCATTTCATGTATGCGCGAAATGCCTTAAAAATGGCTTTAAAATGGATTTGGAGCATGGAGACGATTATCTCGGGATTGCAAGATAACCAAACAAAACTTTTAGTGGATTTCTACTTATTTTATTAAATATCATCTCCACCAAATAGGACAAGCTTGCATCTGTTATAGTTTTGGAGAAAAATGTGTTCATTTCATGTATGCGCGAAATGCCTTAAAAATGGCTTTAAAATGGATTTGGAGCATGGAGACGATTATCTCGGGATTGCAAGATAACCAAACAAAACTTTTAGTGGATTTCTACTTATTTTATTAAATATCATCTCCACCAAACAGGACAAGCTTGCATGTGTTATAGTTTTGGAGAAAAATGTGTTCATTTCATGTATGCGCAAAATGCCTTTGAAATGGCTTTAAAATGGATTTGGAGCATGGAGACGATTATCTCAGGATGGCAATATAAACAAACGAAACTTTTAGTAGATTTCTACTTATTTTATTAAATATTATCTCCACCAAACAGGACAAGCTTGCATCTGTTATAGTTTTGGAGAAAAATGTGTTCATTTCATGTATGCGCGAAATGCCTTAAAAATGGCTTTAAAATGGATTTGGAGCATGGAGACGATTATCTCGGGATTGCAAGATAACCAAACAAAACTTTTAGTGGATTTCTACTTATTTTATTAAATATCATCTCCGCCAAACAGGACAAGCTTGCATCTGTTATAGTTTTGGAGAAAAATGTGTTCATTTCATGTATGCGCGAAATGCCTTAAAAATGGCTTTAAAATGGATTTGGAGCATGGAGACGATTATCTCGGGATTGCAAGATAACCAAACAAAACTTTTAGTGGATTTCTACTTATTTTATTAAATATCATCTCCACCAAACAGGACAAGCTTGCATGTGTTATAGTTTTGGAGAAAAATGTGTTCATTTCATGTATGCGCAAAATGCCTTTGAAATGGCTTTAAAATGGATTTGGAGCATGGAGACGATTATCTCAGGATGGCAATATAAACAAACGAAACTTTTAGTAGATTTCTACTTATTTTATTAAATATTATCTCCACCAAACAGGACAAGCTTGCATCTGTTATAGTTTTGGAGAAAAATGTGTTCATTTCATGTATGCGCGAAATGCCTTAAAATGGCTTTAAAATGGATTTGGAGCATGGAGACGATTATCTCGGGATTGCAAGATAACCAAACAAAACTTTTAGTGGATTTCTACTTATTTTATTAAATATCATCTCCACCAAACAGGACAAGCTTGCATCTGTTATAGTTTTGGAGAAAAATGTGTTCATTTCATGTATGCGCGAAATGCCTTAAAAATGGCTTTAAAATGGATTTGGAGCATGGAGACGATTATCTCGGGATTGCAAGATAACCAAACAAAACTTTTAGTGGATTTCTACTTATTTTATTAAATATCATCTCCACCAAACAGGACAAGCTTGCATGTGTTATAGTTTTGGAGAAAAATGTGTTCATTTCATGTATGCGCAAAATGCCTTTGAAATGGCTTTAAAATGGATTTGGAGCATGGAGACGATTATCTCAGGATGGCAATATAAACAAACGAAACTTTTAGTAGATTTCTACTTATTTTATTAAATATTATCTCCACCAAACAGGACAAGCTTGCATCTGTTATAGTTTTGGAGAAAAATGTGTTCATTTCATGTATGCGCGAAATGCCTTAAAAATGGCTTTAAAATGGATTTGGAGCATGGAGACGATTATCTCGGGATTGCAAGATAACCAAACAAAACTTTTAGTGGATTTCTACTTATTTTATTAAATATCATCTCCGCCAAACAGGACAAGCTTGCATCTGTTATAGTTTTGGAGAAAAATGTGTTCATTTCATGTATGCGCGAAATGCCTTAAAAATGGCTTTAAAATGGATTTGGAGCATGGAGACGATTATCTCGGGATTGCAAGATAACCAAACAAAACTTTTAGTGGATTTCTACTTATTTTATTAAATATCATCTCCACCAAACAGGACAAGCTTGCATGTGTTATAGTTTTGGAGAAAAATGTGTTCATTTCATGTATGCGCAAAATGCCTTTGAAATGGCTTTAAAATGGATTTGGAGCATGGAGACGATTATCTCAGGATGGCAATATAAACAAACGAAACTTTTAGTAGATTTCTACTTATTTTATTAAACATTATCTCCACCAAACAGGACAAGCTTGCATCTGTTATAGTTTTGGAGAAAAATGTGTTCATTTCATGTATGCGCGAAATGCCTTAAAAATGGCTTTAAAATGGATTTGGAGCATGGAGACGATTATCTCGGGATTGCAAGATAACCAAACAAAACTTTTAGTGGATTTCTACTTATTTTATTAAATATCATCTCCGCCAAACAGGACAAGCTTGCATCTGTTATAGTTTTGGAGAAAAATGTGTTCATTTTATGTATGCGCGAAATGCCTTAAAAATGGCTTTAAAATGGATTTGGAGCATGGAGACGATTATCTCGGGATTGCAATATAACCAAACAAAACTTTTAGTGGATTTCTACTTATTTTATTAAATATCATCTCCACCAAACAGGACAAGCTTGCATCTGTTATAGTTTTGGAGAAAAATGTGTTCATTTCATGTATGCGCGAAATGCCTCAAAAATGGCTTTAAAATGGATTTGGAGCATGGAGACGATTATCTCGGGATTGCAAGATAACCAAACAAAACTTTTAGTGGATTTCTACTTATTTTATTAAATATCATCTCCACCAAACAGGACAAGCTTGCATCTATTATAGTTTTGGAGAAAAATGTGTTCATTTCATGTATGCGCGAAATGCCTTAAAAATGGCTTTAAAATGGATTTGGAGCATGGAGACGATTATCTCGGGATTGCAAGATAACCAAACAAAACTTTTAGTGGATTTCTACATATTTTATTAAATATCATCTCCACCAAACAGGACAAGCTTGCATCTGTTATAGTTTTGGAGAAAAATGTGTTCATTTCATGTATGCGCGAAATGCCTTAAAAATGGCTTTAAAATGGATTTGGAGCATGGAGACGATTATCTCGGGATTGCAAGATAACCAAACAAAACTTTTAGTGGATTTCTACTTATTTTATTAAATATCATCTCCACCAAACAGGACAAGCTTGCATCTGTTATAGTTTTGGAGAAAAATGTGTTCATTTCATGTATGCGCGAAATGCCTTAAAAATGGCTTTAAAATGGATTTGGAGCATGGAGACGATTATCTCGGGATTGCAAGATAACCAAACAAAACTTTTAGTGGATTTCTACTTATTTTATTAAATATCATCTCCACCAAACAGGACAAGCTTGCATCTGTTATAGTTTTGGAGAAAAATGTGTTCATTTCATGTATGCGCGAAATGCCTTAAAAATGGCTTTAAAATGGATTTGGAGCATGGAGACGATTATCTCGGGATTGCAAGATAACCAAACAAAACTTTTAGTGGATTTCTACTTATTTTATTAAATATCATCTCCACCAAACAGGACAAGCTTGCATGTGTTATAGTTTTGGAGAAAAATGTGTTCATTTCATGTATGCGCAAAATGCCTTTGAAATGGCTTTAAAATGGATTTGGAGCATGGAGACGATTATCTCAGGATGGCAATATAAACAAACGAAACTTTTAGTAGATTTCTACTTATTTTATTAAATATTATCTCCACCAAACAGGACAAGCTTGCATCTGTTATAGTTTTGGAGAAAAATGTGTTCATTTCATGTATGCGCGAAATGCCTTAAAAATGGCTTTAAAATGGATTTGGAGCATGGAGACGATTATCTCGGGATTGCAAGATAACCAAACAAAACTTTTAGTGGATTTCTACTTATTTTATTAAATATCATCTCCGCCAAACAGGACAAGCTTGCATCTGTTATAGTTTTGGAGAAAAATGTGTTCATTTCATGTATGCGCGAAATGCCTTAAAAATGGCTTTAAAATGGATTTGGAGAATGGAGACGATTATCTCGGGATTGCAATATAACCAAACAAAACTTTTAGTGGATTTCTACTTATTTTATTAAATATCATCTCCACCAAACAGGACAAGCTTGCATCTGTTATAGTTTTGGAGAAAAATGTGTTCATTTCATGTATGCGCGAAATGCCTTAAAAATGGCTTTAAAATGGATTTGAAGCATGGAGACGATTATCTCGGGATTGCAAGATAACCAAACAAAACTTTTAGTGGATTTCTACTTATTTTATTAAATATCATCTCCACCAAATAGGACAAGCTTGCATCTGTTATAGTTTTGGAGAAAAATGTGTTCATTTCATGTATGCGCGAAATGCCTTAAAAATGGCTTTAAAATGGATTTGGAGCATGGAGACGATTATCTCGGGATTGCAAGATAACCAAACAAAACTTTTAGTGGATTTCTACTTATTTTATTAAATATCATCTCCACCAAACAGGACAAGCTTGCATGTGTTATAGTTTTGGAGAAAAATGTGTTCATTTCATGTATGCGCAAAATGCCTTTGAAATGGCTTTAAAATGGATTTGGAGCATGGAGACGATTATCTCGGGATTGCAAGATAACCAAACAAAACTTTTAGTGGATTTCTACTTATTTTATTAAATATCATCTCCACCAAACAGGACAAGCTTGCATCTGTTATAGTTTTGGAGAAAAATGTGTTCATTTCATGTATGCGCAAAATGCCTTTGAAATGGCTTTAAAATGGATTTGGAGCATGGAGACGATTATCTCAGGATGGCAATATAAACAAACGAAACTTTTAGTAGATTTCTACTTATTTTATTAAATATTATCTCCACCAAACAGGACAAGCTTGCATCTGTTATAGTTTTGGAGAAAAATGTGTTCATTTCATGTATGCGCGAAATGCCTTAAAAATGGCTTTAAAATGGATTTGGAGCATGGAGACGATTATCTCGGGATTGCAAGATAACCAAACAAAACTTTTAGTGGATTTCTACTTATTTTATTAAATATCATCTCCACCAAACAGGACAAGCTTGCATCTGTTATAGTTTTGGAGAAAAATGTGTTCATTTCATGTATGCGCGAAATGCCTTAAAAATGGCTTTAAAATGGATTTGGAGCATGGAGACGATTATCTCGGGATTGCAAGATAACCAAACAAAACTTTTAGTGGATTTCTACTTATTTTATTAAATATCATCTCCACCAAACAGGACAAGCTTGCATGTGTTATAGTTTTGGAGAAAAATGTGTTCATTTCATGTATGCGCAAAATGCCCTTGAAATGGCTTTAAAATGGATTTGGAGCATGGAGACGATTATCTCAGGATGGCAATATAAACAAACGAAACTATTAGTAGATTTCTACTTATTTTATTAAATATTATCTCCACCAAACAGGACAAGCTTGCATCTGTTATAGTTTTGGAGAAAAATGTGTTCATTTCATGTATGCGCGAAATGCCTTAAAAATGGCTTTAAAATGGATTTGGAGCATGGAGACGATTATCTCGGGATTGCAAGATAACCAAACAAAACTTTTAGTGGATTTCTACTTATTTTATTAAATATCATCTCCACCAAACAGGACAAGCTTGCATCTGTTATAGTTTTGGAGAAAAATGTGTTCATTTCATGTATGCGCGAAATGCCTTAAAAATGACTTTAAAATGGATTTGGAGCATGGAGACGATTATCTCGGGATTGCAAGATAACCAAACAAAACTTTTAGTGGATTTCTACTTATTTTATTAAATATCATCTCCACCAAACAGGACAAGCTTGCATCTGTTATAGTTTTGGAGAAAAATGTGTTCATTTCATGTATGCGCGAAATGCCTTAAAAATGGCTTTAAAATGGATTTGGAGCATGGAGACGATTATCTCGGGATTGCAAGATAACCAAACAAAACTTTTAGTGGATTTCTACTTATTTTATTAAATATCATCTCCACCAAACAGGACAAGCTTGCATCTGTTATAGTTTTGGAGAAAAATGTGTTCATTTCATGTATGCGCGAAATGCCTTAAAAATGGCTTTAAAATGGATTTGGAGCATGGAGACGATTATCTCGGGATTGCAAGATAACCAAACAAAACTTTTAGTGGATTTCTACTTATTTTATTAAATATCATCTCCACCAAACAGGACAAGCTTGCATCTGTTATAGTTTTGGAGAAAAATGTGTTCATTTCATGTATGCGCGAAATGCCTTAAAAATGGCTTTAAAATGGATTTGGAGCATGGAGACGATTATCTCGGGATTGCAAGATAACCAAACAAAACTTTTAGTGGATTTCTACTTATTTTATTAAATATCATCTCCACCAAACAGGACAAGCTTGCATGTGTTATAGTTTTGGAGAAAAATGTGTTCATTTCATGTATGCGCAAAATGCCTTTGAAATGGCTTTAAAATGGATTTGGAGCATGGAGACGATTATCTCAGGATGGCAATATAAACAAACGAAACTTTTAGTAGATTTCTACTTATTTTATTAAATATTATCTCCACCAAACAGGACAAGCTTGCATCTGTTATAGTTTTGGAGAAAAATGTGTTCATTTCATGTATGCGCGAAATGCCTTAAAAATGGCTTTAAAATGGATTTGGAGCATGGAGACGATTATCTCGGGATTGCAAGATAACCAAACAAAACTTTTAGTGGATTTCTACTTATTTTATTAAATATCATCTCCGCCAAACAGGACAAGCTTGCATCTGTTATAGTTTTGGAGAAAAATGTGTTCATTTCATGTATGCGCGAAATGCCTTAAAAATGGCTTTAAAATGGATTTGGAGCATGGAGACGATTATCTCGGGATTGCAAGATAACCAAACAAAACTTTTAGTGGATTTCTACTTATTTTATTAAATATCATCTCCACCAAACAGGACAAGCTTGCATGTGTTATAGTTTTGGAGAAAAATGTGTTCATTTCATGTATGCGCAAAATGCCTTTGAAATGGCTTTAAAATGGATTTGGAGCATGGAGACGATTATCTCAGGATGGCAATATAAACAAACGAAACTTTTAGTAGATTTCTACTTATTTTATTAAATATTATCTCCACCAAACAGGACAAGCTTGCATCTGTTATAGTTTTGGAGAAAAATGTGTTCATTTCATGTATGCGCGAAATGCCTTAAAAATGGCTTTAAAATGGATTTGGAGCATGGAGACGATTATCTCAGGATTGCAAGATAACCAAACAAAACTTTTAGTGGATTTCTACTTATTTTATTAAATATCATCTCCACCAAACAGGACAAGCTTGCATCTGTTATAGTTTTGGAGAAAAATGTGTTCATTTCATGTATGCGCGAAATGCCTTAAAAATGGCTTTAAAATGGATTTGGAGCATGGAGACGATTATCTCGGGATTGCAAGATAACCAAACAAAACTTTTAATGGATTTCTACTTATTTTATTAAATATCATCTCCACCAAACAGGACAAGCTTGCATCTGTTATAGTTTTGGAGAAAAATGTGTTCATTTCATGTATGCGCGAAATGCCTTAAAAATGGCTTTAAAATGGATTTGGAGCATGGAGACGATTATCTCGGGATTGCAAGATAACCAAACAAAACTTTTAGTGGATTTCTACTTATTTTATTAAATATCATCTCCACCAAACAGGACAAGCTTGCATCTGTTATAGTTTTGGAGAAAAATGTGTTCATTTCATGTATGCGCGAAATGCCTTAAAAATGGCTTTAAAATGGATTTGGAGCATGGAGACGATTATCTCGGGATTGCAAGATAACCAAACAAAACTTTTAGTGGATTTCTACTTATTTTATTAAATATCATCTCCACCAAACAGGACAAGCTTGCATGTGTTATAGTTTTGGAGAAAAATGTGTTCATTTCATGTATGCGCAAAATGCCTTTGAAATGGCTTTAAAATGGATTTGGAGCATGGAGACGATTATCTCAGGATGGCAATATAAACAAACGAAACTTTTAGTAGATTTCTACTTATTTTATTAAATATTATCTCCACCAAACAGGACAAGCTTGCATCTGTTATAGTTTTGGAGAAAAATGTGTTCATTTCATGTATGCGCGAAATGCCTTAAAAATGGCTTTAAAATGGATTTGGAGCATGGAGACGATTATCTCGGGATTGCAAGATAACCAAACAAAACTTTTAGTGGATTTCTACTTATTTTATTAAATATCATCTCCGCCAAACAGGACAAGCTTGCATCTGTTATAGTTTTGGAGAAAAATGTGTTCATTTCATGTATGCGCGAAATGCCTTAAAAATGGCTTTAAAATGGATTTGGAGCATGGAGACGATTATCTCGGGATTGCAATATAACAAAACAAAACTTTTAGTGGATTTCTACTTATTTTATTAAATATCATCTCCACCAAACAGGACAAGCTTGCATCTGTTATAGTTTTGGAGAAAAATGTGTTCATTTCATGTATGCGCGAAATGCCTCAAAAATGGCTTTAAAATGGATTTGGAGCATGGAGACGATTATCTCGGGATTGCAAGATAACCAAACAAAACTTTTAGTGGATTTCTACTTATTTTATTAAATATCATCTCCACCAAACAGGACAAGCTTGCATCTGTTATAGTTTTGGAGAAAAATGTGTTCATTTCATGTATGCGCGAAATGCCTTAAAAATGGCTTTAAAATGGATTTGGAGCATGGAGACGATTATCTCGGGATTGCAAGATAACCAAACAAAACTTTTAGTGGATTTCTACTTATTTTATTAAATATCATCTCCACCAAACAGGACAAGCTTGCATCTGTTATAGTTTTGGAGAAAAATGTGTTCATTTCATGTATGCGCGAAATGCCTTAAAAATGGCTTTAAAATGGATTTGGAGCATGGAGACGATTATCTCGGGATTGCAAGATAACCAAACAAAACTTTTAGTGGATTTCTACTTATTTTATTAAATATCATCTCCACCAAACAGGACAAGCTTGCATCTGTTATAGTTTTGGAGAAAAATGTGTTCATTTCATGTATGCGCGAAATGCCTTAAAAATGGCTTTAAAATGGATTTGGAGCATGGAGACGATTATCTCGGGATTGCAAGATAACCAAACAAAACTTTTAGTGGATTTCTACTTATTTTATTAAATATCATCTCCACCAAACAGGACAAGCTTGCATGTGTTATAGTTTTGGAGAAAAATGTGTTCATTTCATGTATGCGCAAAATGCCTTTGAAATGGCTTTAAAATGGATTTGGAGCATGGAGACGATTATCTCGGGATTGCAAGATAACCAAACAAAACTTTTAGTGGATTTCTACTTATTTTATTAAATATCATCTCCACCAAACAGGACAAGCTTGCATCTGTTATAGTTTTGGAGAAAAATGTGTTCATTTCATGTATGCGCGAAATGCCTTAAAAATGGCTTTAAAATGGATTTGGAGCATGGAGACGATTATCTCGGGATTGCAAGATAACCAAACAAAACTTTTAGTGGATTTCTACTTATTTTATTAAATATCATCTCCACCAAACAGGACAAGCTTGCATCTGTTATAGTTTTGGAGAAAAATGTGTTCATTTCATGTATGCGCGAAATGCCTTAAAAATGGCTTTAAAATGGATTTGGAGCATGGAGACGATTATCTCGGGATTGCAAGATAACCAAACAAAACTTTTAGTGGATTTCTACTTATTTTATTAAATATCATCTCCACCAAACAGGACAAGCTTGCATCTGTTATAGTTTTGGAGAAAAATGTGTTCATTTCATGTATGCGCGAAATGCCTTAAAAATGGCTTTAAAATGGATTTGGAGCATGGAGACGATTATCTCGGGATTTCAAGATAACCAAACAAAACTTTTAGTGGATTTCTACTTATTTTATTAAATATCATCTCCACCAAACAGGACAAGCTTGCATGTGTTATAGTTTTGGAGAAAAATGTGTTCATTTCATGTATGCGCAAAATGCCTTTGAAATGGCTTTAAAATGGATTTGGAGCATGGAGACGATTATCTCAGGATGGCAATATAAACAAACGAAACTTTTAGTAGATTTCTACTTATTTTATTAAATATTATCTCCACCAAACAGGACAAGCTTGCATCTGTTATAGTTTTGGAGAAAAATGTGTTCATTTCATGTATGCGCGAAATGCCTTAAAAATGGCTTTAAAATGGATTTGGAGCATGGAGACGATTATCTCGGGATTGCAAGATAACCAAACAAAACTTTTAGTGGATTTCTACTTATTTTATTAAATATCATCTCCGCCAAACAGGACAAGCTTGCATCTGTTATAGTTTTGGAGAAAAATGTGTTCATTTCATGTATGCGCGAAATGCCTTAAAAATGGCTTTAAAATGGATTTGGAGCATGGAGACGATTATCTCGGGATTGCAATATAACCAAACAAAACTTTTAGTGGATTTCTACTTATTTTATTAAATATCATCTCCACCAAACAGGACAAGCTTGCATCTGTTATAGTTTTGGAGAAAAATGTGTTCATTTCATGTATGCGCGAAATGCCTTAAAAATGGCTTTAAAATGGATTTGAAGCATGGAGACGATTATCTCGGGATTGCAAGATAACCAAACAAAACTTTTAGTGGATTTCTACTTATTTTATTAAATATCATCTCCACCAAATAGGACAAGCTTGCATCTGTTATAGTTTTGGAGAAAAATGTGTTCATTTCATGTATGCGCGAAATGCCTTAAAAATGGCTTTAAAATGGATTTGGAGCATGGAGACGATTATCTCGGGATTGCAAGATAACCAAACAAAACTTTTAGTGGATTTCTACTTATTTTATTAAATATCATCTCCACCAAACAGGACAAGCTTGCATGTGTTATAGTTTTGGAGAAAAATGTGTTCATTTCATGTATGCGCAAAATGCCTTTGAAATGGCTTTAAAATGGATTTGGAGCATGGAGACGATTATCTCAGGATGGCAATATAAACAAACGAAACTTTTAGTAGATTTCTACTTATTTTATTAAATATTATCTCCACCAAACAGGACAAGCTTGCATCTGTTATAGTTTTGGAGAAAAATGTGTTCATTTCATGTATGCGCGAAATGCCTTAAAAATGGCTTTAAAATGGATTTGGAGCATGGAGACGATTATCTCGGGATTGCAAGATAACCAAACAAAACTTTTAGTGGATTTCTACTTATTTTATTAAATATCATCTCCACCAAACAGGACAAGCTTGCATCTGTTATAGTTTTGGAGAAAAATGTGTTCATTTCATGTATGCGCGAAATGCCTTAAAAATGGCTTTAAAATGGATTTGGAGCATGGAGACGATTATCTCGGGATTGCAAGATAACCAAACAAAACTTTTAGTGGATTTCTACTTATTTTATTAAATATCATCTCCACCAAACAGGACAAGCTTGCATGTGTTATAGTTTTGGAGAAAAATGTGTTCATTTCATGTATGCGCAAAATGCCCTTGAAATGGCTTTAAAATGGATTTGGAGCATGGAGACGATTATCTCAGGATGGCAATATAAACAAACGAAACTTTTAGTAGATTTCTACTTATTTTATTAAATATTATCTCCACCAAACAGGACAAGCTTGCATCTGTTATAGTTTTGGAGAAAAATGTGTTCATTTCATGTATGCGCGAAATGCCTTAAAAATGGCTTTAAAATGGATTTGGAGCATGGAGACGATTATCTCGGGATTGCAAGATAACCAAACAAAACTTTTAGTGGATTTCTACTTATTTTATTAAATATCATCTCCACCAAACAGGACAAGCTTGCATCTGTTATAGTTTTGGAGAAAAATGTGTTCATTTCATGTATGCGCGAAATGCCTTAAAAATGACTTTAAAATGGATTTGGAGCATGGAGACGATTATCTCGGGATTGCAAGATAACCAAACAAAACTTTTAGTGGATTTCTACTTATTTTATTAAATATCATCTCCACCAAACAGGACAAGCTTGCATCTGTTATAGTTTTGGAGAAAAATGTGTTCATTTCATGTATGCGCGAAATGCCTTAAAAATGGCTTTAAAATGGATTTGGAGCATGGAGACGATTATCTCGGGATTGCAAGATAACCAAACAAAACTTTTAGTGGATTTCTACTTATTTTATTAAATATCATCTCCACCAAACAGGACAAGCTTGCATCTGTTATAGTTTTGGAGAAAAATGTGTTCATTTCATGTATGCGCGAAATGCCTTAAAAATGGCTTTAAAATGGATTTGGAGCATGGAGACGATTATCTCGGGATTGCAAGATAACCAAACAAAACTTTTAGTGGATTTCTACTTATTTTATTAAATATCATCTCCACCAAACAGGACAAGCTTGCATCTGTTATAGTTTTGGAGAAAAATGTGTTCATTTCATGTATGCGCGAAATGCCTTAAAAATGGCTTTAAAATGGATTTGGAGCATGGAGACGATTATCTCGGGATTGCAAGATAACCAAACAAAACTTTTAGTGGATTTCTACTTATTTTATTAAATATCATCTCCACCAAACAGGACAAGCTTGCATGTGTTATAGTTTTGGAGAAAAATGTGTTCATTTCATGTATGCGCAAAATGCCCTTGAAATGGCTTTAAAATGGATTTGGAGCATGGAGACGATTATCTCAGGATGGCAATATAAACAAACGAAACTTTTAGTAGATTTCTACTTATTTTATTAAATATTATCTCCACCAAACAGGACAAGCTTGCATCTGTTATAGTTTTGGAGAAAAATGTGTTCATTTCATGTATGCGCGAAATGCCTTAAAAATGGCTTTAAAATGGATTTGGAGCATGGAGACGATTATCTCGGGATTGCAAGATAACCAAACAAAACTTTTAGTGGATTTCTACTTATTTTATTAAATATCATCTCCACCAAACAGGACAAGCTTGCATCTGTTATAGTTTTGGAGAAAAATGTGTTCATTTCATGTATGCGCGAAATGCCTTAAAAATGACTTTAAAATGGATTTGGAGCATGGAGACGATTATCTCGGGATTGCAAGATAACCAAACAAAACTTTTAGTGGATTTCTACTTATTTTATTAAATATCATCTCCACCAAACAGGACAAGCTTGCATCTGTTATAGTTTTGGAGAAAAATGTGTTCATTTCATGTATGCGCGAAATGCCTTAAAAATGGCTTTAAAATGGATTTGGAGCATGGAGACGATTATCTCGGGATTGCAAGATAACCAAACAAAACTTTTAGTGGATTTCTACTTATTTTATTAAATATCATCTCCACCAAACAGGACAAGCTTGCATCTGTTATAGTTTTGGAGAAAAATGTGTTCATTTTATGTATGCGCGAAATGCCTTAAAAATGGCTTTAAAATGGATTTGGAGCATGGAGATGATTATCTCGGGATTGCAAGATAACCAAACAAAACTTTTAGTGGATTTCTACTTATATTATTAAATATCATCTCCACCAAACAGGACAAGCTTGCATGTGTTATAGTTTTGGAGAAAAATGTGTTCATTTCATGTATGCGCAAAATGCCTTTGAAATGGCTTTAAAATGGATTTGGAGCATGGAGACGATTATCTCAGGATGGCAATATAAACAAACGAAACTTTTAGTAGATTTCTACTTATTTTATTAAATATTATCTCCACCAAACAGGACAAGCTTGCATCTGTTATAGTTTTGGAGAAAAATGTGTTCATTTCATGTATGCGCGAAATGCCTTAAAAATGGCTTTAAAATGGATTTGGAGCATGGAGACGATTATCTCGGGATTGCAAGATAACCAAACAAAACTTTTAGTGGATTTCTACTTATTTTATTAAATATCATCTCCACCAAACAGGACAAGCTTGCATCTGTTATAGTTTTGGAGAAAAATGTGTTCATTTCATGTATGCGCGAAATGCCTTAAAAATGGCTTTAAAATGGATTTGGAGCATGGAGACGATTATCTCGGGATTGCAAGATAACCAAACAAAACTTTTAGTGGATTTCTACTTATTTTATTAAATATCATCTCCACCAAACAGGACAAGCTTGCATCTGTTATAGTTTTGGAGAAAAATGTGTTCATTTCATGTATGCGCGAAATGCCTTAAAAATGGCTTTAAAATAGATTTGGTGCATGGAGACGATTATCTCGGGATTGCAAGATAACCAAACAAAACTTTTAGTGGATTTCTACTTATTTTATTAAATATCATCTCCACCAAACAGGACAAGCTTGCATGTGTTATAGTTTTGGAGAAAAATGTGTTCATTTCATGTATGCGCAAAATGCCTTTGAAATGGCTTTAAAATGGATTTGGAGCATGGAGACGATTATCTCAGGATGGCAATATAAACAAACGAAACTTTTAGTAGATTTCTACTTATTTTATTAAATATTATCTCCACCAAACAGGACAAGCTTGCATCTGTTATAGTTTTGGAGAAAAATGTGTTCATTTCATGTATGCGCGAAATGCCTTAAAAATGGCTTTAAAATGGATTTGGAGCATGGAGACGATTATCTCAGGATTGCAAGATAACCAAACAAAACTTTTAGTGGATTTCTACTTATTTTATTAAATATCATCTCCACCAAACAGGACAAGCTTGCATCTGTTATAGTTTTGGAGAAAAATGTGTTCATTTCATGTATGCGCGAAATGCCTTAAAAATGGCTTTAAAATGGATTTGGAGCATGGAGACGATTATCTCGGGATTGCAAGATAACCAAACAAAACTTTTAGTGGATTTCTACTTATTTTATTAAATATCATCTCCACCAAACAGGACAAGCTTGCATCTGTTATAGTTTTGGAGAAAAATGTGTTCATTTTATGTATGCGCGAAATGCCTTAAAAATGGCTTTAAAATGGATTTGGAGCGTGGAGACGATTATCTCGGGATTGCAAGATAACCAAACAAAACTTTTAGTGGATTTCTACTTATTTTATTAAATATCATCTCCACCAAACAGGACAAGCTTGCATGTGTTATAGTTTTGGAGAAAAATGTGTTCATTTCATGTATGCGCAAAATGCCTTTGAAATGGCTTTAAAATGGATTTGGAGCATGGAGACGATTATCTCAGGATGGCAATATAAACAAACGAAACTTTTAGTAGATTTCTACTTATTTTATTAAATATTATCTCCACCAAACAGGACAAGCTTGCATCTGTTATAGTTTTGGAGAAAAATGTGTTCATTTCATGTATGCGCGAAATGCCTTAAAAATGGCTTTAAAATGGATTTGGAGCATGGAGACGATTATCTCGGGATTGCAAGATAACCAAACAAAACTTTTAGTGGATTTCTACTTATTTTATTAAATATCATCTTTACCAAACAGGACAAGCTTGCATCTGTTATAGTTTTGTAGAAAAATGTGTTCATTTCATGTATGCGCGAAATGCCTTAAAAATGGCTTTAAAATGGATTTGGAGCATGGAGACGATTATCTCGGGATTGCAAGATAACCAAACAAAACTTTTAGTGGATTTCTACTTATTTTATTAAATATCATCTCCACCAAACAGGACAAGCTTGCATCTGTTATAGTTTTGGAGAAAAATGTGTTCATTTCATGTATGCGCGAAATGCCTTAAAAATGGCTTTAAAATGGATTTGGAGCATGGAGACGATTATCTCGGGATTGCAAGATAACCAAACAAAACTTTTAGTGGATTTCTACTTATTTTATTAAATATCATCTCCACCAAACAGGACAAGCTTGCATGTGTTATAGTTTTGGAGAAAAATGTGTTCATTTCATGTATGCGCAAAATGCCTTTGAAATGGCTTTAAAATGGATTTGGAGCATGGAGACGATTATCTCGGGATTGCAAGATAACCAAACAAAACTTTTAGTGGATTTCTACTTATTTTATTAAATATCATCTCCACCAAACAGGACAAGCTTGCATGTGTTATAGTTTTGGAGAAAAATGTGTTCATTTCATGTATGCGCAAAATGCCTTTGAAATGGCTTTAAAATGGATTTGGAGCATGGAGACGATTATCTCAGGATGGCAATATAAACAAACGAAACTTTTAGTAGATTTCTACTTATTTTATTAAATATTATCTCCACCAAACAGGACAAGCTTGCATCTGTTATAGTTTTGGAGAAAAATGTGTTCATTTCATGTATGCGCGAAATGCCTTAAAAATGGCTTTAAAATGGATTTGGAGCATGGAGACGATTATCTCGGGATTGCAAGATAACCAAACAAAACTTTTAGTGGATTTCTACTTATTTTATTAAATATCATCTCCACCAAACAGGACAAGCTTGCATCTGTTATAGTTTTGGAGAAAAATGTGTTCATTTCATGTATGCGCGAAATGCCTTAAAAATGGCTTTAAAATGGATTTGGAGCATGGAGACGATTATCTCGGGATTGCAAGATAACCAAACAAAACTTTTAGTGGATTTCTACTTATTTTATTAAATATCATCTCCACCAAACAGTACAAGCTTGCATGTGTTATAGTTTTGGAGAAAAATGTGTTCATTTCATGTATGCGCAAAATGCCCTTGAAATGGCTTTAAAATGGATTTGGAGCATGGAGACGATTATCTCAGGATGGCAATATAAACAAACGAAACTTTTAGTAGATTTCTACTTATTTTATTAAATATTATCTCCACCAAACAGGACAAGCTTGCATCTGTTATAGTTTTGGAGAAAAATGTGTTCATTTCATGTCTGCGCGAAATGCCTTAAAAATGGCTTTAAAATGGATTTGGAGCATGGAGACGATTATCTCGGGATTGCAAGATAACCAAACAAAACTTTTAGTGGATTTCTACTTATTTTATTAAATATCATCTCCACCAAACAGGACAAGCTTGCATCTGTTATAGTTTTGGAGAAAAATGTGTTCATTTCATGTATGCGCGAAATGCCTTAAAAATGACTTTAAAATGGATTTGGAGCATGGAGACGATTATCTCGGGATTGCAAGATAACCAAACAAAACTTTTAGTGGATTTCTACTTATTTTATTAAATATCATCTCCACCAAACAGGACAAGCTTGCATCTGTTATAGTTTTGGAGAAAAATGTGTTCATTTCATGTATGCGCGAAATGCCTTAAAAATGGCTTTAAAATGGATTTGGAGCATGGAGACGATTATCTCGGGATTGCAAGATAACCAAACAAAACTTTTAGTGGATTTCTACTTATTTTATTAAATATCATCTCCACCAAACAGGACAAGCTTGCATCTGTTATAGTTTTGGAGAAAAATGTGTTCATTTCATGTATGCGCGAAATGCCTTAAAAATGGCTTTAAAATGGATTTGGAGCATGGAGACGATTATCTCGGGATTGCAAGATAACCAAACAAAACTTTTAGTGGATTTCTACTTATTTTATTAAATATCATCTCCACCAAACAGGACAAGCTTGCATCTGTTATAGTTTTGGAGAAAAATGTGTTCATTTCATGTATGCGCGAAATGCCTTAAAAATGGCTTTAAAATGGATTTGGAGCATGGAGACGATTATCTCGGGATTGCAAGATAACCAAACAAAACTTTTAGTGGATTTCTACTTATTTTATTAAATATCATCTCCACCAAACAGGACAAGCTTGCATGTGTTATAGTTTTGGAGAAAAATGTGTTCATTTCATGTATGCGCAAAATGCCCTTGAAATGGCTTTAAAATGGATTTGGAGCATGGAGACGATTATCTCAGGATGGCAATATAAACAAACGAAACTTTTAGTAGATTTCTACTTATTTTATTAAATATTATCTCCACCAAACAGGACAAGCTTGCATCTGTTATAGTTTTGGAGAAAAATGTGTTCATTTCATGTATGCGCGAAATGCCTTAAAAATGGCTTTAAAATGGATTTGGAGCATGGAGACGATTATCTCGGGATTGCAAGATAACCAAACAAAACTTTTAGTGGATTTCTACTTATTTTATTAAATATCATCTCCACCAAACAGGACAAGCTTGCATCTGTTATAGTTTTGGAGAAAAATGTGTTCATTTCATGTATGCGCGAAATGCCTTAAAAATGACTTTAAAATGGATTTGGAGCATGGAGACGATTATCTCGGGATTGCAAGATAACCAAACAAAACTTTTAGTGGATTTCTACTTATTTTATTAAATATCATCTCCACCAAACAGGACAAGCTTGCATGTGTTATAGTTTTGGAGAAAAATGTGTTCATTTCATGTATGCGCAAAATGCCTTTGAAATGGCTTTAAAATGGATTTGGAGCATGGAGACGATTATCTCAGGATGGCAATATAAACAAACGAAACTTTTAGTAGATTTCTACTTATTTTATTAAATATTATCTCCACCAAACAGGACAAGCTTGCATCTGTTATAGTTTTGGAGAAAAATGTGTTCATTTCATGTATGCGCGAAATGCCTTAAAAATGGCTTTAAAATGGATTTGGAGCATGGAGACGATTATCTCGGGATTGCAAGATAACCAAACAAAACTTTTAGTGGATTTCTACTTATTTTATTAAATATCATCTCCACCAAACAGGACAAGCTTGCATCTGTTATAGTTTTGGAGAAAAATGTGTTCATTTCATGTATGCGCGAAATGCCTTAAAAATGGCTTTAAAATGGATTTGGAGCATGGAGACGATTATCTCGGGATTGCAAGATAACCAAACAAAACTTTTAGTGGATTTCTACTTATTTTATTAAATATCATCTCCACCAAACAGGACAAGCTTGCATCTGTTATAGTTTTGGAGAAAAATGTGTTCATTTCATGTATGCGCGAAATGCCTTAAAAATGGCTTTAAAATGGATTTGGAGCATGGAGACGATTATCTCGGGATTGCAAGATAACCAAACAAAACTTTTAGTGGATTTCTACTTATTTTATTAAATATCATCTCCACCAAACAGGACAAGCTTGCATGTGTTATAGTTTTGGAGAAAAATGTGTTCATTTCATGTATGCGCAAAATGCCTTTGAAATGGCTTTAAAATGGATTTGGAGCATGGAGACGATTATCTCGGGATTGCAAGATAACCAAACAAAACTTTTAGTGGATTTCTACTTATTTTATTAAATATCATCTCCACCAAACAGGACAAGCTTGCATGTGTTATAGTTTTGGAGAAAAATGTGTTCATTTCATGTATGCGCAAAATGCCTTTGAAATGGCTTTAAAATGGATTTGGAGCATGGAGACGATTATCTCAGGATGGCAATATAAACAAACGAAACTTTTAGTAGATTTCTACTTATTTTATTAAATATTATCTCCACCAAACAGGACAAGCTTGCATCTGTTATAGTTTTGGAGAAAAATGTGTTCATTTCATGTATGCGCGAAATGCCTTAAAAATGGCTTTAAAATGGATTTGGAGCATGGAGACGATTATCTCGGGATTGCAAGATAACCAAACAAAACTTTTAGTGGATTTCTACTTATTTTATTAAATATCATCTCCACCAAACAGGACAAGCTTGCATCTGTTATAGTTTTGGAGAAAAATGTGTTCATTTCATGTATGCGCGAAATGCCTTAAAAATGGCTTTAAAATGGATTTGGAGCATGGAGACGATTATCTCGGGATTGCAAGATAACCAAACAAAACTTTTAGTGGATTTCTACTTATTTTATTAAATATCATCTCCACCAAACAGGACAAGCTTGCATGTGTTATAGTTTTGGAGAAAAATGTGTTCATTTCATGTATGCGCAAAATGCCCTTGAAATGGCTTTAAAATGGATTTGGAGCATGGAGACGATTATCTCAGGATGGCAATATAAACAAACGAAACTTTTAGTAGATTTCTACTTATTTTATTAAATATTATCTCCACCAAACAGGACAAGCTTGCATCTGTTATAGTTTTGGAGAAAAATGTGTTCATTTCATGTATGCGCGAAATGCCTTAAAAATGGCTTTAAAATGGATTTGGAGCATGGAGACGATTATCTCGGGATTGCAAGATAACCAAACAAAACTTTTAGTGGATTTCTACTTATTTTATTAAATATCATCTCCACCAAACAGGACAAGCTTGCATCTGTTATAGTTTTGGAGAAAAATGTGTTCATTTCATGTATGCGCGAAATGCCTTAAAAATGACTTTAAAATGGATTTGGAGCATGGAGACGATTATCTCGGGATTGCAAGATAACCAAACAAAACTTTTAGTGGATTTCTACTTATTTTATTAAATATCATCTCCACCAAACAGGACAAGCTTGCATCTGTTATAGTTTTCGAGAAAAATGTGTTCATTTCATGTATGCGCGAAATGCCTTAAAAATGGCTTTAAAATGGATTTGGAGCATGGAGACGATTATCTCGGGATTGCAAGATAACCAAACAAAACTTTTAGTGGATTTCTACTTATTTTATTAAATATCATCTCCACCAAACAGGACAAGCTTGCATCTGTTATAGTTTTGGAGAAAAATGTGTTCATTTCATGTATGCGCGAAATGCCTTAAAAATGGCTTTAAAATGGATTTGGAGCATGGAGACGATTATCTCGGGATTGCAAGATAACCAAACAAAACTTTTAGTGGATTTCTACTTATTTTATTAAATATCATCTCCACCAAACAGGACAAGCTTGCATCTGTTATAGTTTTGGAGAAAAATGTGTTCATTTCATGTATGCGCGAAATGCCTTAAAAATGGCTTTAAAATGGATTTGGAGCATGGAGACGATTATCTCGGGATTGCAAGATAACCAAACAAAACTTTTAGTGGATTTCTACTTATTTTATTAAATATCATCTCCACCAAACAGGACAAGCTTGCATGTGTTATAGTTTTGGAGAAAAATGTGTTCATTTCATGTATGCGCAAAATGCCCTTGAAATGGCTTTAAAATGGATTTGGAGCATGGAGACGATTATCTCAGGATGGCAATATAAACAAACGAAACTTTTAGTAGATTTCTACTTATTTTATTAAATATTATCTCCACCAAACAGGACAAGCTTGCATCTGTTATAGTTTTGGAGAAAAATGTGTTCATTTCATGTATGCGCGAAATGCCTTAAAAATGGCTTTAAAATGGATTTGGAGCATGGAGACGATTATCTCGGGATTGCAAGATAACCAAACAAAACTTTTAGTGGATTTCTACTTATTTTATTAAATATCATCTCCACCAAACAGGACAAGCTTGCATCTGTTATAGTTTTGGAGAAAAATGTGTTCATTTCATGTATGCGCGAAATGCCTTAAAAATGACTTTAAAATGGATTTGGAGCATGGAGACGATTATCTCGGGATTGCAAGATAACCAAACAAAACTTTTAGTGGATTTCTACTTATTTTATTAAATATCATCTCCACCAAACAGGACAAGCTTGCATCTGTTATAGTTTTGGAGAAAAATGTGTTCATTTCATGTATGCGCGAAATGCCTTAAAAATGGCTTTAAAATGGATTTGGAGCATGGAGACGATTATCTCGGGATTGCAAGATAACCAAACAAAACTTTTAGTGGATTTCTACTTATTTTATTAAATATCATCTCCACCAAACAGGACAAGCTTGCATCTGTTATAGTTTTGGAGAAAAATGTGTTCATTTTATGTATGCGCGAAATGCCTTAAAAATGGCTTTAAAATGGATTTGGAGCATGGAGACGATTATCTCGGGATTGCAAGATAACCAAACAAAACTTTTAGTGGATTTCTACTTATATTATTAAATATCATCTCCACCAAACAGGACAAGCTTGCATGTGTTATAGTTTTGGAGAAAAATGTGTTCATTTCATGTATGCGCAAAATGCCTTTGAAATGGCTTTAAAATGGATTTGGAGCATGGAGACGATTATCTCAGGATGGCAATATAAACAAACGAAACTTTTAGTAGATTTCTACTTATTTTATTAAATATTATCTCCACCAAACAGGACAAGCTTGCATCTGTTATAGTTTTGGAGAAAAATGTGTTCATTTCATGTATGCGCGAAATGCCTTAAAAATGGCTTTAAAATGGATTTGGAGCATGGAGACGATTATCTCGGGATTGCAAGATAACCAAACAAAACTTTTAGTGGATTTCTACTTATTTTATTAAATATCATCTCCACCAAACAGGACAAGCTTGCATCTGTTATAGTTTTGGAGAAAAATGTGTTCATTTCATGTATGCGCGAAATGCCTTAAAAATGGCTTTAAAATAGATTTGGTGCATGGAGACAATTATCTCGGGATTGCAAGATAACCAAACAAAACTTTTAGTGGATTTCTACTTATTTTATTAAATATCATCTCCACCAAACAGGACAAGCTTGCATGTGTTATAGTTTTGGAGAAAAATGTGTTCATTTCATGTATGCGCAAAATGCCTTTGAAATGGCTTTAAAATGGATTTGGAGCATGGAGACGATTATCTCAGGATGGCAATATAAACAAACGAAACTTTTAGTAGATTTCTACTTATTTTATTAAATATTATCTCCACCAAACAGGACAAGCTTGCATCTGTTATAGTTTTGGAGAAAAATGTGTTCATTTCATGTATGCGCGAAATGCCTTAAAAATGGCTTTAAAATGGATTTGGAGCATGGAGACGATTATCTCAGGAATGCAAGATAACCAAACAAAACTTTTAGTGGATTTCTACTTATTTTATTAAATATCATCTCCACCAAACAGGACAAGCTTGCATCTGTTATAGTTTTGGAGAAAAATGTGTTCATTTCATGTATGCGCGAAATGCCTTAAAAATGGCTTTAAAATGGATTTGGAGCATGGAGACGATTATCTCGGGATTGCAAGATAACCAAACAAAACTTTTAGTGGATTTCTACTTATTTTATTAAATATCATCTCCACCAAACAGGACAAACTTGCATGTGTTATAATTTTGGAGAAAAATGTGTTCATTTCATGTATGCGCAAAATGCCTTTGAAATGGCTTTAAAATGGATTTGGAGCATGGAGACGATTATCTCAGGATGGCAATATAAACAAACGAAACTTTTAGTAGATTTCTACTTATTTTATTAAATATTATCTCCACCAAACAGAACAAGCTTGCATCTGTTATAGTTTTGGAGAAAAATGTGTTCATTTCATGTATGCGCGAAATGCCTTAAAAATGGCTTTAAAATGGATTTGGAGCATGGAGACGATTATCTTGGGATTGCAAGATAACCAAACAAAACTTTTAGTGGATTTCTACTTATTTTATTAAATATCATCTCCACCAAACAGGACAAGCTTGCATGTGTTATAGTTTTGGAGAAAAATGTGTTCATTTCATGTATGCGCAAAATGCCTTTGAAATGGCTTTAAAATGGATTTGGAGCATGGAGACGATTATCTCAGGATGGCAATATAAACAAACGAAACTTTTAGTAGATTTCTACTTATTTTATTAAATATTATCTCCACCAAACAGGACAAGCTTGCATCTGTTATAGTTTTGGAGAAAAATGTGTTCATTTCATGTATGCGCGAAATGCCTTAAAAATGGCTTTAAAATGGATTTGGAGCATGGAGACGATTATCTCGGGATTGCAAGATAACCAAACAAAACTTTTAGTGGATTTCTACTTATTTTATTAAATATCATCTCCACCAAACAGGACAAGCTTGCATCTGTTATAGTTTTGGAGAAAAATGTGTTCATTTCATGTATGCGCGAAATGCCTTAAAAATGGCTTTAAAATGGATTTGGAGCATGGAGACGATTATCTCGGGATTGCAAGATAACCAAACAAAACTTTTAGTGGATTTCTACTTATTTTATTAAATATCATCTCCACCAAACAGTACAAGCTTGCATGTGTTATAGTTTTGGAGAAAAATGTGTTCATTTCATGTATGCGCAAAATGCCCTTGAAATGGCTTTAAAATGGATTTGGAGCATGGAGACGATTATCTCAGGATGGCAATATAAACAAACGAAACTTTTAGTAGATTTCTACTTATTTTATTAAATATTATCTCCACCAAACAGGACAAGCTTGCATCTGTTATAGTTTTGGAGAAAAATGTGTTCATTTCATGTATGCGCGAAATGCCTTAAAAATGGCTTTAAAATGGATTTGGAGCATGGAGACGATTATCTCGGGATTGCAAGATAACCAAACAAAACTTTTAGTGGATTTCTACTTATTTTATTAAATATCATCTCCACCAAACAGGACAAGCTTGCATCTGTTATAGTTTTGGAGAAAAATGTGTTCATTTCATGTATGCGCGAAATGCCTTAAAAATGACTTTAAAATGGATTTGGAGCATGGAGACGATTATCTCGGGATTGCAAGATAACCAAACAAAACTTTTAGTGGATTTCTACTTATTTTATTAAATATCATCTCCACCAAACAGGACAAGCTTGCATCTGTTATAGTTTTGGAGAAAAATGTGTTCATTTCATGTATGCGCGAAATGCCTTAAAATGGCTTTAAAATGGATTTGGAGCATGGAGACGATTATCTCGGGATTGCAAGATAACCAAACAAAACTTTTAGTGGATTTCTACTTATTTTATTAAATATCATCTCCACCAAACAGGACAAGCTTGCATCTGTTATAGTTTTGGAGAAAAATGTGTTCATTTCATGTATGCGCGAAATGCCTTAAAAATGGCTTTAAAATGGATTTGGAGCATGGAGACGATTATCTCGGGATTGCAAGATAACCAAACAAAACTTTTAGTGGATTTCTACTTATTTTATTAAATATCATCTCCACCAAACAGGACAAGCTTGCATCTGTTATAGTTTTGGAGAAAAATGTGTTCATTTCATGTATGCGCGAAATGCCTTAAAAATGGCTTTAAAATGGATTTGGAGCATGGAGACGATTATCTCGGGATTGCAAGATAACCAAACAAAACTTTTAGTGGATTTCTACTTATTTTATTAAATATCATCTCCACCAAACAGGACAAGCTTGCATGTGTTATAGTTTTGGAGAAAAATGTGTTCATTTCATGTATGCGCAAAATGCCCTTGAAATGGCTTTAAAATGGATTTGGAGCATGGAGACGATTATCTCAGGATGGCAATATAAACAAACGAAACTTTTAGTAGATTTCTACTTATTTTATTAAATATTATCTCCACCAAACAGGACAAGCTTGCATCTGTTATAGTTTTGGAGAAAAATGTGTTCATTTCATGTATGCGCGAAATGCCTTAAAAATGGCTTTAAAATGGATTTGGAGCATGGAGACGATTATCTCGGGATTGCAAGATAACCAAACAAAACTTTTAGTGGATTTCTACTTATTTTATTAAATATCATCTCCACCAAACAGGACAAGCTTGCATCTGTTATAGTTTTGGAGAAAAATGTGTTCATTTCATGTATGCGCGAAATGCCTTAAAAATGACTTTAAAATGGATTTGGAGCATGGAGACGATTATCTCGGGATTGCAAGATAACCAAACAAAACTTTTTGTGGATTTCTACTTATTTTATTAAATATCATCTCCACCAAACAGGACAAGCTTGCATGTGTTATAGTTTTGGAGAAAAATGTGTTCATTTCATGTATGCGCAAAATGCCTTTGAAATGGCTTTAAAATGGATTTGGAGCATGGAGACGATTATCTCAGGATGGCAATATAAACAAACGAAACTTTTAGTAGATTTCTACTTATTTTATTAAATATTATCTCCACCAAACAGGACAAGCTTGCATCTGTTATAGTTTTGGAGAAAAATGTGTTCATTTCATGTATGCGCGAAATGCCTTAAAAATGGCTTTAAAATGGATTTGGAGCATGGAGACGATTATCTCGGGATTGCAAGATAACCAAACAAAACTTTTAGTGGATTTCTACTTATTTTATTAAATATCATCTCCACCAAACAGGACAAGCTTGCATCTGTTATAGTTTTGGAGAAAAATGTGTTCATTTCATGTATGCGCGAAATGCCTTAAAAATGGCTTTAAAATGGATTTGGAGCATGGAGACGATTATCTCGGGATTGCAAGATAACCAAACAAAACTTTTAGTGGATTTCTACTTATTTTATTAAATATCATCTCCACCAAACAGGACAAGCTTGCATCTGTTATAGTTTTGGAGAAAAATGTGTTCATTTCATGTATGCGCGAAATGCCTTAAAAATGGCTTTAAAATGGATTTGGAGCATGGAGACGATTATCTCGGGATTGCAAGATAACCAAACAAAACTTTTAGTGGATTTCTACTTATTTTATTAAATATCATCTCCACCAAACAGGACAAGCTTGCATGTGTTATAGTTTTGGAGAAAAATGTGTTCATTTCATGTATGCGCAAAATGCCTTTGAAATGGCTTTAAAATGGATTTGGAGCATGGAGACGATTATCTCGGGATTGCAAGATAACCAAACAAAACTTTTAGTGGATTTCTACTTATTTTATTAAATATCATCTCCACCAAACAGGACAAGCTTGCATGTGTTATAGTTTTGGAGAAAAATGTGTTCATTTCATGTATGCGCAAAATGCCTTTGAAATGGCTTTAAAATGGATTTGGAGCATGGAGACGATTATCTCAGGATGGCAATATAAACAAACGAAACTTTTAGTAGATTTCTACTTATTTTATTAAATATTATCTCCACCAAACAGGACAAGCTTGCATCTGTTATAGTTTTGGAGAAAAATGTGTTCATTTCATGTATGCGCGAAATGCCTTAAAAATGGCTTTAAAATGGATTTGGAGCATGGAGACGATTATCTCGGGATTGCAAGATAACCAAACAAAACTTTTAGTGGATTTCTACTTATTTTATTAAATATCATCTCCACCAAACAGGACAAGCTTGCATCTGTTATAGTTTTGGAGAAAAATGTGTTCATTTCATGTATGCGCGAAATGCCTTAAAAATGGCTTTAAAATGGATTTGGAGCATGGAGACGATTATCTCGGGATTGCAAGATAACCAAACAAAACTTTTAGTGGATTTCTACTTATTTTATTAAATATCATCTCCACCAAACAGGACAAGCTTGCATGTGTTATAGTTTTGGAGAAAAATGTGTTCATTTCATGTATGCGCAAAATGCCCTTGAAATGGCTTTAAAATGGATTTGGAGCATGGAGACGATTATCTCAGGATGGCAATATAAACAAACGAAACTTTTAGTAGATTTCTACTTATTTTATTAAATATTATCTCCACCAAACAGGACAAGCTTGCATCTGTTATAGTTTTGGAGAAAAATGTGTTCATTTCATGTATGCGCGAAATGCCTTAAAAATGGCTTTAAAATGGATTTGGAGCATGGAGACGATTATCTCGGGATTGCAAGATAACCAAACAAAACTTTTAGTGGATTTCTACTTATTTTATTAAATATCATCTCCACCAAACAGGACAAGCTTGCATCTGTTATAGTTTTGGAGAAAAATGTGTTCATTTCATGTATGCGCGAAATGCCTTAAAAATGACTTTAAAATGGATTTGGAGCATGGAGACGATTATCTCGGGATTGCAAGATAACCAAACAAAACTTTTAGTGGATTTCTACTTATTTTATTAAATATCATCTCCACCAAACAGGACAAGCTTGCATCTGTTATAGTTTTCGAGAAAAATGTGTTCATTTCATGTATGCGCGAAATGCCTTAAAAATGGCTTTAAAATGGATTTGGAGCATGGAGACGATTATCTCGGGATTGCAAGATAACCAAACAAAACTTTTAGTGGATTTCTACTTATTTTATTAAATATCATCTCCACCAAACAGGACAAGCTTGCATCTGTTATAGTTTTGGAGAAAAATGTGTTCATTTCATGTATGCGCGAAATGCCTTAAAAATGACTTTAAAATGGATTTGGAGCATGGAGACGATTATCTCGGGATTGCAAGATAACCAAACAAAACTTTTAGTGGATTTCTACTTATTTTATTAAATATCATCTCCACCAAACAGGACAAGCTTGCATCTGTTATAGTTTTCGAGAAAAATGTGTTCATTTCATGTATGCGCGAAATGCCTTAAAAATGGCTTTAAAATGGATTTGGAGCATGGAGACGATTATCTCGGGATTGCAAGATAACCAAACAAAACTATTAGTGGATTTCTACTTATTTTATTAAATATCATCTCCACCAAACAGGACAAGCTTGCATCTGTTATAGTTTTGGAGAAAAATGTGTTCATTTCATGTATGCGCGAAATGCCTTAAAAATGGCTTTAAAATGGATTTGGAGCATGGAGACGATTATCTCGGGATTGCAAGATAACCAAACAAAACTTTTAGTGGATTTCTACTTATTTTATTAAATATCATCTCCACCAAACAGGACAAGCTTGCATCTGTTATAGTTTTGGAGAAAAATGTGTTCATTTCATGTATGCGCGAAATGCCTTAAAAATGGCTTTAAAATGGATTTGGAGCATGGAGACGATTATCTCGGGATTGCAAGATAACCAAACAAAACTTTTAGTGGATTTCTACTTATTTTATTAAATATCATCTCCACCAAACAGGACAAGCTTGCATGTGTTATAGTTTTGGAGAAAAATGTGTTCATTTCATGTATGCGCAAAATGCCCTTGAAATGGCTTTAAAATGGATTTGGAGCATGGAGACGATTATCTCAGGATGGCAATATAAACAAACGAAACTTTTAGTAGATTTCTACTTATTTTATTAAATATTATCTCCACCAAACAGGACAAGCTTGCATCTGTTATAGTTTTGGAGAAAAATGTGTTCATTTCATGTATGCGCGAAATGCCTTAAAAATGGCTTTAAAATGGATTTGGAGCATGGAGACGATTATCTCGGGATTGCAAGATAACCAAACAAAACTTTTAGTGGATTTCTACTTATTTTATTAAATATCATCTCCACCAAACAGGACAAGCTTGCATCTGTTATAGTTTTGGAGAAAAATGTGTTCATTTCATGTATGCGCGAAATGCCTTAAAAATGACTTTAAAATGGATTTGGAGCATGGAGACGATTATCTCGGGATTGCAAGATAACCAAACAAAACTTTTAGTGGATTTCTACTTATTTTATTAAATATCATCTCCACCAAACAGGACAAGCTTGCATCTGTTATAGTTTTGGAGAAAAATGTGTTCATTTCATGTATGCGTGAAATGCCTTAAAAATGGCTTTAAAATGGATTTGGAGCATGGAGACGATTATCTCGGGATTGCAAGATAACCAAACAAAACTTTTAGTGGATTTCTACTTATTTTATTAAATATCATCTCCACCAAACAGGACAAGCTTGCATCTGTTATAGTTTTGGAGAAAAATGTGTTCATTTTATGTATGCGCGAAATGCCTTAAAAATGGCTTTAAAATGGATTTGGAGCATGGAGGCGATTATCTCGGGATTGCAAGAAGTGGATTTCTACTTATTTTATTAAATATCATCTCCACCAAACAGGACAAGCTTGCATGTGTTATCTAAAAGTTTTGTTTGGTTATCTTGCAATCCCGAGATAATCGTCTCCATGCTCCAAATCCATTTTAAAGCCATTTTTAAGGCATTTCGCGCATACATGAAATGAACACATTTTTCTCCAAAACTATAACAGATGCAAGCTTGTCCTGTTTGGTGGAGATAATATTTAATAAAATAAGTAGAAATCTACTAAAAGTTTCGTTTGTTTATATTGCCATCCTGAGATAATCGTCTCCATGCTCCAAATCCATTTTAAAGCCATTTCAAAGGCATTTTGCGCATACATGAAATGAACACATTTTTCTCCAAAACTATAACACATGCAAGCTTGTCCTGTTTGGTGGAGATGATATTTAATAAAATAAGTAGAAATCCACTAAAAGTTTTGTTTGGTTATCTTGCAATCCCGAGATAATCGTCTCCATGCTCCAAATCCATTTTAAAGCCATTTTTAAGGCATTTCGCGCATACATGAAATGAACACATTTTTCTCCAAAACTATAACAGATGCAAGCTTGTCCTGTTTGGTGGAGATGATATTTAATAAAATAAGTAGAAATCCACTAAAAGTTTTGTTTGGTTATCTTGCAATCCCGAGATAATCGTCTCCATGCTCCAAATCCATTTTAAAGCCATTTTTAAGGCATTTCGCGCATACATGAAATGAACACATTTTTCTCCAAAACTATAACAGATGCAAGCTTGTCCTGTTTGGTGGAGATGATATTTAATAAAATAAGTAGAAATCCACTAAAAGTTTTGTTTGGTTATCTTGCAATCCCGAGATAATCGTCTCCATGCTCCAAATCCATTTTAAAGCCATTTTTAAGGCATTTCGCGCATACATGAAATGAACACATTTTTCTCCAAAACTATAACAGATGCAAGCTTGTCCTGTTTGGTGGAGATGATATTTAATAAAATAAGTAGAAATCCACTAAAAGTTTTGTTTGGTTATCTTGCAATCCCGAGATAATCGTCTCCATGCTCCAAATCCATTTTAAAGCCATTTTTAAGGCATTTCGCGCATACATGAAATGAACACATTTTTCTCCAAAACTATAACAGATGCAAGCTTGTCCTGTTTGGTGGAGATAATATTTAATAAAATAAGTAGAAATCTACTAAAAGTTTCGTTTGTTTATATTGCCATCCTGAGATAATCGTCTCCATGCTCCAAATCCATTTTAAAGCCATTTCAAAGGCATTTTGCGCATACATGAAATGAACACATTTTTCTCCAAAACTATAACACATGCAAGCTTGTCCTGTTTGGTGGAGATGATATTTAATAAAATAAGTAGAAATCCACTAAAAGTTTTGTTTGGTTATCTTGCAATCCCGAGATAATCGTCTCCATGCTCCAAATCCATTTTAAAGCCATTTTTAAGGCATTTCGTGCATACATGAAATGAACACATTTTTCTCCAAAACTATAACAGATGCAAGCTTGTCCTGTTTGGTGGAGATGATATTTAATAAAATAAGTAGAAATCCACTAAAAGTTTTGTTTGGTTATCTTGCAATCCCGAGATAATCGTCTCCATGCTCCAAATCCATTTTAAAGCCATTTTTAAGGCATTTCACGCATACATGAAATGAACACATTTTTCTCCAAAACTATAACAGATGCAAGCTTGTCCTGTTTGGTGGAGATGATATTTAATAAAATAAGTAGAAATCCACTAAAAGTTTTGTTTGGTTATCTTGCAATCCCGAGATAATCGTCTCCATGCTCCAAATCCATTTTAAAGTCATTTTTAAGGCATTTCGCGCATACATGAAATGAACACATTTTTCTCCAAAACTATAACAGATGCAAGCTTGTCCTGTTTGGTGGAGATGATATTTAATAAAATAAGTAGAAATCCACTAAAAGTTTTGTTTGGTTATCTTGCAATCCCGAGATAATCGTCTCCATGCTCCAAATCCATTTTAAAGCCATTTTTAAGGCATTTCGCGCATACATGAAATGAACACATTTTTCTCCAAAACTATAACAGATGCAAGCTTGTCCTGTTTGGTGGAGATAATATTTAATAAAATAAGTAGAAATCTACTAAAAGTTTCGTTTGTTTATATTGCCATCCTGAGATAATCGTCTCCATGCTCCAAATCCATTTTAAAGCCATTTCAAGGGCATTTTGCGCATACATGAAATGAACACATTTTTCTCCAAAACTATAACACATGCAAGCTTGTCCTGTTTGGTGGAGATGATATTTAATAAAATAAGTAGAAATCCACTAAAAGTTTTGTTTGGTTATCTTGCAATCCCGAGATAATCGTCTCCATGCTCCAAATCCATTTTAAAGCCATTTTTAAGGCATTTCGCGCATACATGAAATGAACACATTTTTCTCCAAAACTATAACAGATGCAAGCTTGTCCTGTTTGGTGGAGATGATATTTAATAAAATAAGTAGAAATCCACTAAAAGTTTTGTTTGGTTATCTTGCAATCCCGAGATAATCGTCTCCATGCTCCAAATCCATTTTAAAGCCATTTTTAAGGCATTTCGCGCATACATGAAATGAACACATTTTTCTCCAAAACTATAACAGATGCAAGCTTGTCCTGTTTGGTGGAGATGATATTTAATAAAATAAGTAGAAATCCACTAAAAGTTTTGTTTGGTTATCTTGCAATCCCGAGATAATCGTCTCCATGCTCCAAATCCATTTTAAAGCCATTTTTAAGGCATTTCGCGCATACATGAAATGAACACATTTTTCTCGAAAACTATAACAGATGCAAGCTTGTCCTGTTTGGTGGAGATGATATTTAATAAAATAAGTAGAAATCCACTAAAAGTTTTGTTTGGTTATCTTGCAATCCCGAGATAATCGTCTCCATGCTCCAAATCCATTTTAAAGTCATTTTTAAGGCATTTCGCGCATACATGAAATGAACACATTTTTCTCCAAAACTATAACAGATGCAAGCTTGTCCTGTTTGGTGGAGATGATATTTAATAAAATAAGTAGAAATCCACTAAAAGTTTTGTTTGGTTATCTTGCAATCCCGAGATAATCGTCTCCATGCTCCAAATCCATTTTAAAGCCATTTTTAAGGCATTTCGCGCATACATGAAATGAACACATTTTTCTCGAAAACTATAACAGATGCAAGCTTGTCCTGTTTGGTGGAGATGATATTTAATAAAATAAGTAGAAATCCACTAAAAGTTTTGTTTGGTTATCTTGCAATCCCGAGATAATCGTCTCCATGCTCCAAATCCATTTTAAAGTCATTTTTAAGGCATTTCGCGCATACATGAAATGAACACATTTTTCTCCAAAACTATAACAGATGCAAGCTTGTCCTGTTTGGTGGAGATGATATTTAATAAAATAAGTAGAAATCCACTAAAAGTTTTGTTTGGTTATCTTGCAATCCCGAGATAATCGTCTCCATGCTCCAAATCCATTTTAAAGCCATTTTTAAGGCATTTCGCGCATACATGAAATGAACACATTTTTCTCCAAAACTATAACAGATGCAAGCTTGTCCTGTTTGGTGGAGATAATATTTAATAAAATAAGTAGAAATCTACTAAAAGTTTCGTTTGTTTATATTGCCATCCTGAGATAATCGTCTCCATGCTCCAAATCCATTTTAAAGCCATTTCAAGGGCATTTTGCGCATACATGAAATGAACACATTTTTCTCCAAAACTATAACACATGCAAGCTTGTCCTGTTTGGTGGAGATGATATTTAATAAAATAAGTAGAAATCCACTAAAAGTTTTGTTTGGTTATCTTGCAATCCCGAGATAATCGTCTCCATGCTCCAAATCCATTTTAAAGCCATTTTTAAGGCATTTCGCGCATACATGAAATGAACACATTTTTCTCCAAAACTATAACAGATGCAAGCTTGTCCTGTTTGGTGGAGATGATATTTAATAAAATAAGTAGAAATCCACTAAAAGTTTTGTTTGGTTATCTTGCAATCCCGAGATAATCGTCTCCATGCTCCAAATCCATTTTAAAGCCATTTTTAAGGCATTTCGCGCATACATGAAATGAACACATTTTTCTCCAAAACTATAACAGATGCAAGCTTGTCCTGTTTGGTGGAGATAATATTTAATAAAATAAGTAGAAATCTACTAAAAGTTTCGTTTGTTTATATTGCCATCCTGAGATAATCGTCTCCATGCTCCAAATCCATTTTAAAGCCATTTCAAAGGCATTTTGCGCATACATGAAATGAACACATTTTTCTCCAAAACTATAACACATGCAAGCTTGTCCTGTTTGGTGGAGATGATATTTAATAAAATAAGTAGAAATCCACTAAAAGTTTTGTTTGGTTATCTTGCAATCCCGAGATAATCGTCTCCATGCTCCAAATCCATTTTAAAGCCATTTCAAAGGCATTTTGCGCATACATGAAATGAACACATTTTTCTCCAAAACTATAACACATGCAAGCTTGTCCTGTTTGGTGGAGATGATATTTAATAAAATAAGTAGAAATCCACTAAAAGTTTTGTTTGGTTATCTTGCAATCCCGAGATAATCGTCTCCATGCTCCAAATCCATTTTAAAGCCATTTTTAAGGCATTTCGCGCATACATGAAATGAACACATTTTTCTCCAAAACTATAACAGATGCAAGCTTGTCCTGTTTGGTGGAGATGATATTTAATAAAATAAGTAGAAATCCACTAAAAGTTTTGTTTGGTTATCTTGCAATCCCGAGATAATCGTCTCCATGCTCCAAATCCATTTTAAAGCCATTTTTAAGGCATTTCGCGCATACATGAAATGAACACATTTTTCTCCAAAACTATAACAGATGCAAGCTTGTCCTGTTTGGTGGAGATGATATTTAATAAAATAAGTAGAAATCCACTAAAAGTTTTGTTTGGTTATCTTGCAATCCCGAGATAATCGTCTCCATGCTCCAAATCCATTTTAAAGCCATTTTTAAGGCATTTCGCGCATACATGAAATGAACACATTTTTCTCCAAAACTATAACAGATGCAAGCTTGTCCTGTTTGGTGGAGATAATATTTAATAAAATAAGTAGAAATCTACTAAAAGTTTCGTTTGTTTATATTGCCATCCTGAGATAATCGTCTCCATGCTCCAAATCCATTTTAAAGCCATTTCAAAGGCATTTTGCGCATACATGAAATGAACACATTTTTCTCCAAAACTATAACACATGCAAGCTTGTCCTGTTTGGTGGAGATGATATTTAATAAAATAAGTAGAAATCCACAAAAAGTTTTGTTTGGTTATCTTGCAATCCCGAGATAATCGTCTCCATGCTCCAAATCCATTTTAAAGTCATTTTTAAGGCATTTCGCGCATACATGAAATGAACACATTTTTCTCCAAAACTATAACAGATGCAAGCTTGTCCTGTTTGGTGGAGATGATATTTAATAAAATAAGTAGAAATCCACTAAAAGTTTTGTTTGGTTATCTTGCAATCCCGAGATAATCGTCTCCATGCTCCAAATCCATTTTAAAGCCATTTTTAAGGCATTTCGCGCATACATGAAATGAACACATTTTTCTCCAAAACTATAACAGATGCAAGCTTGTCCTGTTTGGTGGAGATAATATTTAATAAAATAAGTAGAAATCTACTAAAAGTTTCGTTTGTTTATATTGCCATCCTGAGATAATCGTCTCCATGCTCCAAATCCATTTTAAAGCCATTTCAAGGGCATTTTGCGCATACATGAAATGAACACATTTTTCTCCAAAACTATAACACATGCAAGCTTGTCCTGTTTGGTGGAGATGATATTTAATAAAATAAGTAGAAATCCACTAAAAGTTTTGTTTGGTTATCTTGCAATCCCGAGATAATCGTCTCCATGCTCCAAATCCATTTTAAAGCCATTTTTAAGGCATTTCGCGCATACATGAAATGAACACATTTTTCTCCAAAACTATAACAGATGCAAGCTTGTCCTGTTTGGTGGAGATGATATTTAATAAAATAAGTAGAAATCCACTAAAAGTTTTGTTTGGTTATCTTGCAATCCCGAGATAATCGTCTCCATGCTCCAAATCCATTTTAAAGCCATTTTTAAGGCATTTCGCGCATACATGAAATGAACACATTTTTCTCCAAAACTATAACAGATGCAAGCTTGTCCTGTTTGGTGGAGATGATATTTAATAAAATAAGTAGAAATCCACTAAAAGTTTTGTTTGGTTATCTTGCAATCCCGAGATAATCGTCTCCATGCTCCAAATCCATTTTAAAGCCATTTTTAAGGCATTTCGCGCATACATGAAATGAACACATTTTTCTCCAAAACTATAACAGATGCAAGCTTGTCCTGTTTGGTGGAGATGATATTTAATAAAATAAGTAGAAATCCACTAAAAGTTTTGTTTGGTTATCTTGCAATCCCGAGATAATCGTCTCCATGCTCCAAATCCATTTTAAAGTCATTTTTAAGGCATTTCGCGCATACATGAAATGAACACATTTTTCTCCAAAACTATAACAGATGCAAGCTTGTCCTGTTTGGTGGAGATGATATTTAATAAAATAAGTAGAAATCCACTAAAAGTTTTGTTTGGTTATCTTGCAATCCCGAGATAATCGTCTCCATGCTCCAAATCCATTTTAAAGCCATTTTTAAGGCATTTCGCGCATACATGAAATGAACACATTTTTCTCCAAAACTATAACAGATGCAAGCTTGTCCTGTTTGGTGGAGATAATATTTAATAAAATAAGTAGAAATCTACTAAAAGTTTCGTTTGTTTATATTGCCATCCTGAGATAATCGTCTCCATGCTCCAAATCCATTTTAAAGCCATTTCAAGGGCATTTTGCGCATACATGAAATGAACACATTTTTCTCCAAAACTATAACACATGCAAGCTTGTACTGTTTGGTGGAGATGATATTTAATAAAATAAGTAGAAATCCACTAAAAGTTTTGTTTGGTTATCTTGCAATCCCGAGATAATCGTCTCCATGCTCCAAATCCATTTTAAAGCCATTTTTAAGGCATTTCGCGCATACATGAAATGAACACATTTTTCTCCAAAACTATAACAGATGCAAGCTTGTCCTGTTTGGTGGAGATGATATTTAATAAAATAAGTAGAAATCCACTAAAAGTTTTGTTTGGTTATCTTGCAATCCCGAGATAATCGTCTCCATGCTCCAAATCCATTTTAAAGCCATTTTTAAGGCATTTCGCGCATACATGAAATGAACACATTTTTCTCCAAAACTATAACAGATGCAAGCTTGTCCTGTTTGGTGGAGATAATATTTAATAAAATAAGTAGAAATCTACTAAAAGTTTCGTTTGTTTATATTGCCATCCTGAGATAATCGTCTCCATGCTCCAAATCCATTTTAAAGCCATTTCAAAGGCATTTTGCGCATACATGAAATGAACACATTTTTCTCCAAAACTATAACACATGCAAGCTTGTCCTGTTTGGTGGAGATGATATTTAATAAAATAAGTAGAAATCCACTAAAAGTTTTGTTTGGTTATCTTGCAATCCCAAGATAATCGTCTCCATGCTCCAAATCCATTTTAAAGCCATTTTTAAGGCATTTCGCGCATACATGAAATGAACACATTTTTCTCCAAAACTATAACAGATGCAAGCTTGTTCTGTTTGGTGGAGATAATATTTAATAAAATAAGTAGAAATCTACTAAAAGTTTCGTTTGTTTATATTGCCATCCTGAGATAATCGTCTCCATGCTCCAAATCCATTTTAAAGCCATTTCAAAGGCATTTTGCGCATACATGAAATGAACACATTTTTCTCCAAAATTATAACACATGCAAGTTTGTCCTGTTTGGTGGAGATGATATTTAATAAAATAAGTAGAAATCCACTAAAAGTTTTGTTTGGTTATCTTGCAATCCCGAGATAATCGTCTCCATGCTCCAAATCCATTTTAAAGCCATTTTTAAGGCATTTCGCGCATACATGAAATGAACACATTTTTCTCCAAAACTATAACAGATGCAAGCTTGTCCTGTTTGGTGGAGATGATATTTAATAAAATAAGTAGAAATCCACTAAAAGTTTTGTTTGGTTATCTTGCATTCCTGAGATAATCGTCTCCATGCTCCAAATCCATTTTAAAGCCATTTTTAAGGCATTTCGCGCATACATGAAATGAACACATTTTTCTCCAAAACTATAACAGATGCAAGCTTGTCCTGTTTGGTGGAGATAATATTTAATAAAATAAGTAGAAATCTACTAAAAGTTTCGTTTGTTTATATTGCCATCCTGAGATAATCGTCTCCATGCTCCAAATCCATTTTAAAGCCATTTCAAAGGCATTTTGCGCATACATGAAATGAACACATTTTTCTCCAAAACTATAACACATGCAAGCTTGTCCTGTTTGGTGGAGATGATATTTAATAAAATAAGTAGAAATCCACTAAAAGTTTTGTTTGGTTATCTTGCAATCCCGAGATAATTGTCTCCATGCACCAAATCTATTTTAAAGCCATTTTTAAGGCATTTCGCGCATACATGAAATGAACACATTTTTCTCCAAAACTATAACAGATGCAAGCTTGTCCTGTTTGGTGGAGATGATATTTAATAAAATAAGTAGAAATCCACTAAAAGTTTTGTTTGGTTATCTTGCAATCCCGAGATAATCGTCTCCATGCTCCAAATCCATTTTAAAGCCATTTTTAAGGCATTTCGCGCATACATGAAATGAACACATTTTTCTCCAAAACTATAACAGATGCAAGCTTGTCCTGTTTGGTGGAGATAATATTTAATAAAATAAGTAGAAATCTACTAAAAGTTTCGTTTGTTTATATTGCCATCCTGAGATAATCGTCTCCATGCTCCAAATCCATTTTAAAGCCATTTCAAAGGCATTTTGCGCATACATGAAATGAACACATTTTTCTCCAAAACTATAACACATGCAAGCTTGTCCTGTTTGGTGGAGATGATATTTAATAATATAAGTAGAAATCCACTAAAAGTTTTGTTTGGTTATCTTGCAATCCCGAGATAATCGTCTCCATGCTCCAAATCCATTTTAAAGCCATTTTTAAGGCATTTCGCGCATACATAAAATGAACACATTTTTCTCCAAAACTATAACAGATGCAAGCTTGTCCTGTTTGGTGGAGATGATATTTAATAAAATAAGTAGAAATCCACTAAAAGTTTTGTTTGGTTATCTTGCAATCCCGAGATAATCGTCTCCATGCTCCAAATCCATTTTAAAGCCATTTTTAAGGCATTTCGCGCATACATGAAATGAACACATTTTTCTCCAAAACTATAACAGATGCAAGCTTGTCCTGTTTGGTGGAGATGATATTTAATAAAATAAGTAGAAATCCACTAAAAGTTTTGTTTGGTTATCTTGCAATCCCGAGATAATCGTCTCCATGCTCCAAATCCATTTTAAAGTCATTTTTAAGGCATTTCGCGCATACATGAAATGAACACATTTTTCTCCAAAACTATAACAGATGCAAGCTTGTCCTGTTTGGTGGAGATGATATTTAATAAAATAAGTAGAAATCCACTAAAAGTTTTGTTTGGTTATCTTGCAATCCCGAGATAATCGTCTCCATGCTCCAAATCCATTTTAAAGCCATTTTTAAGGCATTTCGCGCATACATGAAATGAACACATTTTTCTCCAAAACTATAACAGATGCAAGCTTGTCCTGTTTGGTGGAGATAATATTTAATAAAATAAGTAGAAATCTACTAAAAGTTTCGTTTGTTTATATTGCCATCCTGAGATAATCGTCTCCATGCTCCAAATCCATTTTAAAGCCATTTCAAGGGCATTTTGCGCATACATGAAATGAACACATTTTTCTCCAAAACTATAACACATGCAAGCTTGTCCTGTTTGGTGGAGATGATATTTAATAAAATAAGTAGAAATCCACTAAAAGTTTTGTTTGGTTATCTTGCAATCCCGAGATAATCGTCTCCATGCTCCAAATCCATTTTAAAGCCATTTTTAAGGCATTTCGCGCATACATGAAATGAACACATTTTTCTCCAAAACTATAACAGATGCAAGCTTGTCCTGTTTGGTGGAGATGATATTTAATAAAATAAGTAGAAATCCACTAAAAGTTTTGTTTGGTTATCTTGCAATCCCGAGATAATCGTCTCCATGCTCCAAATCCATTTTAAAGCCATTTTTAAGGCATTTCGCGCATACATGAAATGAACACATTTTTCTCCAAAACTATAACAGATGCAAGCTTGTCCTGTTTGGTGGAGATGATATTTAATAAAATAAGTAGAAATCCACTAAAAGTTTTGTTTGGTTATCTTGCAATCCCGAGATAATCGTCTCCATGCTCCAAATCCATTTTAAAGCCATTTTTAAGGCATTTCGCGCATACATGAAATGAACACATTTTTCTCGAAAACTATAACAGATGCAAGCTTGTCCTGTTTGGTGGAGATGATATTTAATAAAATAAGTAGAAATCCACTAAAAGTTTTGTTTGGTTATCTTGCAATCCCGAGATAATCGTCTCCATGCTCCAAATCCATTTTAAAGTCATTTTTAAGGCATTTCGCGCATACATGAAATGAACACATTTTTCTCCAAAACTATAACAGATGCAAGCTTGTCCTGTTTGGTGGAGATGATATTTAATAAAATAAGTAGAAATCCACTAAAAGTTTTGTTTGGTTATCTTGCAATCCCGAGATAATCGTCTCCATGCTCCAAATCCATTTTAAAGCCATTTTTAAGGCATTTCGCGCATACATGAAATGAACACATTTTTCTCCAAAACTATAACAGATGCAAGCTTGTCCTGTTTGGTGGAGATAATATTTAATAAAATAAGTAGAAATCTACTAAAAGTTTCGTTTGTTTATATTGCCATCCTGAGATAATCGTCTCCATGCTCCAAATCCATTTTAAAGCCATTTCAAGGGCATTTTGCGCATACATGAAATGAACACATTTTTCTCCAAAACTATAACACATGCAAGCTTGTCCTGTTTGGTGGAGATGATATTTAATAAAATAAGTAGAAATCCACTAAAAGTTTTGTTTGGTTATCTTGCAATCCCGAGATAATCGTCTCCATGCTCCAAATCCATTTTAAAGCCATTTTTAAGGCATTTCGCGCATACATGAAATGAACACATTTTTCTCCAAAACTATAACAGATGCAAGCTTGTCCTGTTTGGTGGAGATGATATTTAATAAAATAAGTAGAAATCCACTAAAAGTTTTGTTTGGTTATCTTGCAATCCCGAGATAATCGTCTCCATGCTCCAAATCCATTTTAAAGCCATTTTTAAGGCATTTCGCGCATACATGAAATGAACACATTTTTCTCCAAAACTATAACAGATGCAAGCTTGTCCTGTTTGGTGGAGATAATATTTAATAAAATAAGTAGAAATCTACTAAAAGTTTCGTTTGTTTATATTGCCATCCTGAGATAATCGTCTCCATGCTCCAAATCCATTTTAAAGCCATTTCAAAGGCATTTTGCGCATACATGAAATGAACACATTTTTCTCCAAAACTATAACACATGCAAGCTTGTCCTGTTTGGTGGAGATGATATTTAATAAAATAAGTAGAAATCCACTAAAAGTTTTGTTTGGTTATCTTGCAATCCCGAGATAATCGTCTCCATGCTCCAAATCCATTTTAAAGCCATTTCAAAGGCATTTTGCGCATACATGAAATGAACACATTTTTCTCCAAAACTATAACACATGCAAGCTTGTCCTGTTTGGTGGAGATGATATTTAATAAAATAAGTAGAAATCCACTAAAAGTTTTGTTTGGTTATCTTGCAATCCCGAGATAATCGTCTCCATGCTCCAAATCCATTTTAAAGCCATTTTTAAGGCATTTCGCGCATACATGAAATGAACACATTTTTCTCCAAAACTATAACAGATGCAAGCTTGTCCTGTTTGGTGGAGATGATATTTAATAAAATAAGTAGAAATCCACTAAAAGTTTTGTTTGGTTATCTTGCAATCCCGAGATAATCGTCTCCATGCTCCAAATCCATTTTAAAGCCATTTTTAAGGCATTTCGCGCATACATGAAATGAACACATTTTTCTCCAAAACTATAACAGATGCAAGCTTGTCCTGTTTGGTGGAGATGATATTTAATAAAATAAGTAGAAATCCACTAAAAGTTTTGTTTGGTTATCTTGCAATCCCGAGATAATCGTCTCCATGCTCCAAATCCATTTTAAAGCCATTTTTAAGGCATTTCGCGCATACATGAAATGAACACATTTTTCTCCAAAACTATAACAGATGCAAGCTTGTCCTGTTTGGTGGAGATAATATTTAATAAAATAAGTAGAAATCTACTAAAAGTTTCGTTTGTTTATATTGCCATCCTGAGATAATCGTCTCCATGCTCCAAATCCATTTTAAAGCCATTTCAAAGGCATTTTGCGCATACATGAAATGAACACATTTTTCTCCAAAACTATAACACATGCAAGCTTGTCCTGTTTGGTGGAGATGATATTTAATAAAATAAGTAGAAATCCACTAAAAGTTTTGTTTGGTTATCTTGCAATCCCGAGATAATCGTCTCCATGCTCCAAATCCATTTTAAAGTCATTTTTAAGGCATTTCGCGCATACATGAAATGAACACATTTTTCTCCAAAACTATAACAGATGCAAGCTTGTCCTGTTTGGTGGAGATGATATTTAATAAAATAAGTAGAAATCCACTAAAAGTTTTGTTTGGTTATCTTGCAATCCCGAGATAATCGTCTCCATGCTCCAAATCCATTTTAAAGCCATTTTTAAGGCATTTCGCGCATACATGAAATGAACACATTTTTCTCCAAAACTATAACAGATGCAAGCTTGTCCTGTTTGGTGGAGATAATATTTAATAAAATAAGTAGAAATCTACTAAAAGTTTCGTTTGTTTATATTGCCATCCTGAGATAATCGTCTCCATGCTCCAAATCCATTTTAAAGCCATTTCAAGGGCATTTTGCGCATACATGAAATGAACACATTTTTCTCCAAAACTATAACACATGCAAGCTTGTCCTGTTTGGTGGAGATGATATTTAATAAAATAAGTAGAAATCCACTAAAAGTTTTGTTTGGTTATCTTGCAATCCCGAGATAATCGTCTCCATGCTCCAAATCCATTTTAAAGCCATTTTTAAGGCATTTCGCGCATACATGAAATGAACACATTTTTCTCCAAAACTATAACAGATGCAAGCTTGTCCTGTTTGGTGGAGATGATATTTAATAAAATAAGTAGAAATCCACTAAAAGTTTTGTTTGGTTATCTTGCAATCCCGAGATAATCGTCTCCATGCTCCAAATCCATTTTAAAGCCATTTTTAAGGCATTTCGCGCATACATGAAATGAACACATTTTTCTCCAAAACTATAACAGATGCAAGCTTGTCCTGTTTGGTGGAGATGATATTTAATAAAATAAGTAGAAATCCACTAAAAGTTTTGTTTGGTTATCTTGCAATCCCGAGATAATCGTCTCCATGCTCCAAATCCATTTTAAAGCCATTTTTAAGGCATTTCGCGCATACATGAAATGAACACATTTTTCTCCAAAACTATAACAGATGCAAGCTTGTCCTGTTTGGTGGAGATGATATTTAATAAAATAAGTAGAAATCCACTAAAAGTTTTGTTTGGTTATCTTGCAATCCCGAGATAATCGTCTCCATGCTCCAAATTCATTTTAAAGTCATTTTTAAGGCATTTCGCGCATACATGAAATGAACACATTTTTCTCCAAAACTATAACAGATGCAAGCTTGTCCTGTTTGGTGGAGATGATATTTAATAAAATAAGTAGAAATCCACTAAAAGTTTTGTTTGGTTATCTTGCAATCCCGAGATAATCGTCTCCATGCTCCAAATCCATTTTAAAGCCATTTTTAAGGCATTTCGCGCATACATGAAATGAACACATTTTTCTCCAAAACTATAACAGATGCAAGCTTGTCCTGTTTGGTGGAGATAATATTTAATAAAATAAGTAGAAATCTACTAAAAGTTTCGTTTGTTTATATTGCCATCCTGAGATAATCGTCTCCATGCTCCAAATCCATTTTAAAGCCATTTCAAGGGCATTTTGCGCATACATGAAATGAACACATTTTTCTCCAAAACTATAACACATGCAAGCTTGTACTGTTTGGTGGAGATGATATTTAATAAAATAAGTAGAAATCCACTAAAAGTTTTGTTTGGTTATCTTGCAATCCCGAGATAATCGTCTCCATGCTCCAAATCCATTTTAAAGCCATTTTTAAGGCATTTCGCGCATACATGAAATGAACACATTTTTCTCCAAAACTATAACAGATGCAAGCTTGTCCTGTTTGGTGGAGATGATATTTAATAAAATAAGTAGAAATCCACTAAAGGTTTTGTTTGGTTATCTTGCAATCCCGAGATAATCGTCTCCATGCTCCAAATCCATTTTAAAGCCATTTTTAAGGCATTTCGCGCATACATGAAATGAACACATTTTTCTCCAAAACTATAACAGATGCAAGCTTGTCCTGTTTGGTGGAGATAATATTTAATAAAATAAGTAGAAATCTACTAAAAGTTTCGTTTGTTTATATTGCCATCCTGAGATAATCGTCTCCATGCTCCAAATCCATTTTAAAGCCATTTCAAAGGCATTTTGCGCATACATGAAATGAACACATTTTTCTCCAAAACTATAACACATGCAAGCTTGTCCTGTTTGGTGGAGATGATATTTAATAAAATAAGTAGAAATCCACTAAAAGTTTTGTTTGGTTATCTTGCAATCCCGAGATAATCGTCTCCATGCTCCAAATCCATTTTAAAGCCATTTCAAAGGCATTTTGCGCATACATGAAATGAACACATTTTTCTCCAAAACTATAACACATGCAAGCTTGTCCTGTTTGGTGGAGATGATATTTAATAAAATAAGTAGAAATCCACTAAAAGTTTTGTTTGGTTATCTTGCAATCCCGAGATAATCGTCTCCATGCTCCAAATCCATTTTAAAGCCATTTTTAAGGCATTTCGCGCATACATGAAATGAACACATTTTTCTCCAAAACTATAACAGATGCAAGCTTGTCCTGTTTGGTGGAGATGATATTTAATAAAATAAGTAGAAATCCACTAAAAGTTTTGTTTGGTTATCTTGCAATCCCGAGATAATCGTCTCCATGCTCCAAATCCATTTTAAAGCCATTTTTAAGGCATTTCGCGCATACATGAAATGAACACATTTTTCTACAAAACTATAACAGATGCAAGCTTGTCCTGTTTGGTAAAGATGATATTTAATAAAATAAGTAGAAATCCACTAAAAGTTTTGTTTGGTTATCTTGCAATCCCGAGATAATCGTCTCCATGCTCCAAATCCATTTTAAAGCCATTTTTAAGGCATTTCGCGCATACATGAAATGAACACATTTTTCTCCAAAACTATAACAGATGCAAGCTTGTCCTGTTTGGTGGAGATAATATTTAATAAAATAAGTAGAAATCTACTAAAAGTTTCGTTTGTTTATATTGCCATCCTGAGATAATCGTCTCCATGCTCCAAATCCATTTTAAAGCCATTTCAAAGGCATTTTGCGCATACATGAAATGAACACATTTTTCTCCAAAACTATAACACATGCAAGCTTGTCCTGTTTGGTGGAGATGATATTTAATAAAATAAGTAGAAATCCACTAAAAGTTTTGTTTGGTTATCTTGCAATCCCGAGATAATCGTCTCCACGCTCCAAATCCATTTTAAAGCCATTTTTAAGGCATTTCGCGCATACATAAAATGAACACATTTTTCTCCAAAACTATAACAGATGCAAGCTTGTCCTGTTTGGTGGAGATGATATTTAATAAAATAAGTAGAAATCCACTAAAAGTTTTGTTTGGTTATCTTGCAATCCCGAGATAATCGTCTCCATGCTCCAAATCCATTTTAAAGCCATTTTTAAGGCATTTCGCGCATACATGAAATGAACACATTTTTCTCCAAAACTATAACAGATGCAAGCTTGTCCTGTTTGGTGGAGATGATATTTAATAAAATAAGTAGAAATCCACTAAAAGTTTTGTTTGGTTATCTTGCAATCCTGAGATAATCGTCTCCATGCTCCAAATCCATTTTAAAGCCATTTTTAAGGCATTTCGCGCATACATGAAATGAACACATTTTTCTCCAAAACTATAACAGATGCAAGCTTGTCCTGTTTGGTGGAGATAATATTTAATAAAATAAGTAGAAATCTACTAAAAGTTTCGTTTGTTTATATTGCCATCCTGAGATAATCGTCTCCATGCTCCAAATCCATTTTAAAGCCATTTCAAAGGCATTTTGCGCATACATGAAATGAACACATTTTTCTCCAAAACTATAACACATGCAAGCTTGTCCTGTTTGGTGGAGATGATATTTAATAAAATAAGTAGAAATCCACTAAAAGTTTTGTTTGGTTATCTTGCAATCCCGAGATAATCGTCTCCATGCACCAAATCTATTTTAAAGCCATTTTTAAGGCATTTCGCGCATACATGAAATGAACACATTTTTCTCCAAAACTATAACAGATGCAAGCTTGTCCTGTTTGGTGGAGATGATATTTAATAAAATAAGTAGAAATCCACTAAAAGTTTTGTTTGGTTATCTTGCAATCCCGAGATAATCGTCTCCATGCTCCAAATCCATTTTAAAGCCATTTTTAAGGCATTTCGCGCATACATGAAATGAACACATTTTTCTCCAAAACTATAACAGATGCAAGCTTGTCCTGTTTGGTGGAGATGATATTTAATAAAATAAGTAGAAATCCACTAAAAGTTTTGTTTGGTTATCTTGCAATCCCGAGATAATCGTCTCCATGCTCCAAATCCATTTTAAAGCCATTTTTAAGGCATTTCGCGCATACATGAAATGAACACATTTTTCTCCAAAACTATAACAGATGCAAGCTTGTCCTGTTTGGTGGAGATAATATTTAATAAAATAAGTAGAAATCTACTAAAAGTTTCGTTTGTTTATATTGCCATCCTGAGATAATCGTCTCCATGCTCCAAATCCATTTTAAAGCCATTTCAAAGGCATTTTGCGCATACATGAAATGAACACATTTTTCTCCAAAACTATAACACATGCAAGCTTGTCCTGTTTGGTGGAGATGATATTTAATAATATAAGTAGAAATCCACTAAAAGTTTTGTTTGGTTATCTTGCAATCCCGAGATAATCATCTCCATGCTCCAAATCCATTTTAAAGCCATTTTTAAGGCATTTCGCGCATACATAAAATGAACACATTTTTCTCCAAAACTATAACAGATGCAAGCTTGTCCTGTTTGGTGGAGATGATATTTAATAAAATAAGTAGAAATCCACTAAAAGTTTTGTTTGGTTATCTTGCAATCCCGAGATAATCGTCTCCATGCTCCAAATCCATTTTAAAGCCATTTTTAAGGCATTTCGCGCATACATGAAATGAACACATTTTTCTCCAAAACTATAACAGATGCAAGCTTGTCCTGTTTGGTGGAGATGATATTTAATAAAATAAGTAGAAATCCACTAAAAGTTTTGTTTGGTTATCTTGCAATCCCGAGATAATCGTCTCCATGCTCCAAATCCATTTTAAAGTCATTTTTAAGGCATTTCGCGCATACATGAAATGAACACATTTTTCTCCAAAACTATAACAGATGCAAGCTTGTCCTGTTTGGTGGAGATGATATTTAATAAAATAAGTAGAAATCCACTAAAAGTTTTGTTTGGTTATCTTGCAATCCCGAGATAATCGTCTCCATGCTCCAAATCCATTTTAAAGCCATTTTTAAGGCATTTCGCGCATACATGAAATGAACACATTTTTCTCCAAAACTATAACAGATGCAAGCTTGTCCTGTTTGGTGGAGATAATATTTAATAAAATAAGTAGAAATCTACTAAAAGTTTCGTTTGTTTATATTGCCATCCTGAGATAATCGTCTCCATGCTCCAAATCCATTTTAAAGCCATTTCAAGGGCATTTTGCGCATACATGAAATGAACACATTTTTCTCCAAAACTATAACACATGCAAGCTTGTCCTGTTTGGTGGAGATGATATTTAATAAAATAAGTAGAAATCCACTAAAAGTTTTGTTTGGTTATCTTGCAATCCCGAGATAATCGTCTCCATGCTCCAAATCCATTTTAAAGCCATTTTTAAGGCATTTCGCGCATACATGAAATGAACACATTTTTCTCCAAAACTATAACAGATGCAAGCTTGTCCTGTTTGGTGGAGATGATATTTAATAAAATAAGTAGAAATCCACTAAAAGTTTTGTTTGGTTATCTTGCAATCCCGAGATAATCGTCTCCATGCTCCAAATCCATTTTAAAGCCATTTTTAAGGCATTTCGCGCATACATGAAATGAACACATTTTTCTCCAAAACTATAACAGATGCAAGCTTGTCCTGTTTGGTGGAGATGATATTTAATAAAATAAGTAGAAATCCACTAAAAGTTTTGTTTGGTTATCTTGCAATCCCGAGATAATCGTCTCCATGCTCCAAATCCATTTTAAAGCCATTTTTAAGGCATTTCGCGCATACATGAAATGAACACATTTTTCTCCAAAACTATAACAGATGCAAGCTTGTCCTGTTTGGTGGAGATGATATTTAATAAAATAAGTAGAAATCCACTAAAAGTTTTGTTTGGTTATCTTGCAATCCCGAGATAATCGTCTCCATGCTCCAAATCCATTTTAAAGTCATTTTTAAGGCATTTCGCGCATACATGAAATGAACACATTTTTCTCCAAAACTATAACAGATGCAAGCTTGTCCTGTTTGGTGGAGATGATATTTAATAAAATAAGTAGAAATCCACTAAAAGTTTTGTTTGGTTATCTTGCAATCCCGAGATAATCGTCTCCATGCTCCAAATCCATTTTAAAGCCATTTTTAAGGCATTTCGCGCATACATGAAATGAACACATTTTTCTCCAAAACTATAACAGATGCAAGCTTGTCCTGTTTGGTGGAGATAATATTTAATAAAATAAGTAGAAATCTACTAAAAGTTTCGTTTGTTTATATTGCCATCCTGAGATAATCGTCTCCATGCTCCAAATCCATTTTAAAGCCATTTCAAGGGCATTTTGCGCATACATGAAATGAACACATTTTTCTCCAAAACTATAACACATGCAAGCTTGTCCTGTTTGGTGGAGATGATATTTAATAAAATAAGTAGAAATCCACTAAAAGTTTTGTTTGGTTATCTTGCAATCCCGAGATAATCGTCTCCATGCTCCAAATCCATTTTAAAGCCATTTTTAAGGCATTTCGCGCATACATGAAATGAACACATTTTTCTCCAAAACTATAACAGATGCAAGCTTGTCCTGTTTGGTGGAGATGATATTTAATAAAATAAGTAGAAATCCACTAAAAGTTTTGTTTGGTTATCTTGCAATCCCGAGATAATCGTCTCCATGCTCCAAATCCATTTTAAAGCCATTTTTAAGGCATTTCGCGCATACATGAAATGAACACATTTTTCTCCAAAACTATAACAGATGCAAGCTTGTCCTGTTTGGTGGAGATAATATTTAATAAAATAAGTAGAAATCTACTAAAAGTTTCGTTTGTTTATATTGCCATCCTGAGATAATCGTCTCCATGCTCCAAATCCATTTTAAAGCCATTTCAAAGGCATTTTGCGCATACATGAAATGAACACATTTTTCTCCAAAACTATAACACATGCAAGCTTGTCCTGTTTGGTGGAGATGATATTTAATAAAATAAGTAGAAATCCACTAAAAGTTTTGTTTGGTTATCTTGCAATCCCGAGATAATCGTCTCCATGCTCCAAATCCATTTTAAAGCCATTTCAAAGGCATTTTGCGCATACATGAAATGAACACATTTTTCTCCAAAACTATAACACATGCAAGCTTGTCCTGTTTGGTGGAGATGATATTTAATAAAATAAGTAGAAATCCACTAAAAGTTTTGTTTGGTTATCTTGCAATCCCGAGATAATCGTCTCCATGCTCCAAATCCATTTTAAAGCCATTTTTAAGGCATTTCGCGCATACATGAAATGAACACATTTTTCTCCAAAACTATAACAGATGCAAGCTTGTCCTATTTGGTGGAGATGATATTTAATAAAATAAGTAGAAATCCACTAAAAGTTTTGTTTGGTTATCTTGCAATCCCGAGATAATCGTCTCCATGCTTCAAATCCATTTTAAAGCCATTTTTAAGGCATTTCGCGCATACATGAAATGAACACATTTTTCTCCAAAACTATAACAGATGCAAGCTTGTCCTGTTTGGTGGAGATGATATTTAATAAAATAAGTAGAAATCCACTAAAAGTTTTGTTTGGTTATATTGCAATCCCGAGATAATCGTCTCCATGCTCCAAATCCATTTTAAAGCCATTTTTAAGGCATTTCGCGCATACATGAAATGAACACATTTTTCTCCAAAACTATAACAGATGCAAGCTTGTCCTGTTTGGCGGAGATGATATTTAATAAAATAAGTAGAAATCCACTAAAAGTTTTGTTTGGTTATCTTGCAATCCCGAGATAATCGTCTCCATGCTCCAAATCCATTTTAAAGCCATTTTTAAGGCATTTCGCGCATACATGAAATGAACACATTTTTCTCCAAAACTATAACAGATGCAAGCTTGTCCTGTTTGGTGGAGATAATATTTAATAAAATAAGTAGAAATCTACTAAAAGTTTCGTTTGTTTATATTGCCATCCTGAGATAATCGTCTCCATGCTCCAAATCCATTTTAAAGCCATTTCAAAGGCATTTTGCGCATACATGAAATGAACACATTTTTCTCCAAAACTATAACACATGCAAGCTTGTCCTGTTTGGTGGAGATGATATTTAATAAAATAAGTAGAAATCCACTAAAAGTTTTGTTTGGTTATCTTGCAATCCCGAGATAATCGTCTCCATGCTCCAAATCCATTTTAAAGCCATTTTTAAGGCATTTCGCGCATACATGAAATGAACACATTTTTCTCCAAAACTATAACAGATGCAAGCTTGTCCTGTTTGGTGGAGATGATATTTAATAAAATAAGTAGAAATCCACTAAAAGTTTTGTTTGGTTATCTTGCAATCCCGAGATAATCGTCTCCATGCTCCAAATCCATTTTAAAGCCATTTTTAAGGCATTTCGCGCATACATGAAATGAACACATTTTTCTCCAAAACTATAACAGATGCAAGCTTGTCCTGTTTGGTGGAGATGATATTTAATAAAATAAGTAGAAATCCACTAAAAGTTTTGTTTGGTTATCTTGCAATCCCGAGATAATCGTCTCCATGCTCCAAATCCATTTTAAAGCCATTTTTAAGGCATTTCGCGCATACATGAAATGAACACATTTTTCTCCAAAACTATAACAGATGCAAGCTTGTCCTGTTTGGTGGAGATGATATTTAATAAAATAAGTAGAAATCCACTAAAAGTTTTGTTTGGTTATCTTGCAATCCCGAGATAATCGTCTCCATGCTCCAAATCCATTTTAAAGCCATTTCAAAGGCATTTTGCGCATACATGAAATGAACACATTTTTCTCCAAAACTATAACACATGCAAGCTTGTCCTGTTTGGTGGAGATGATATTTAATAAAATAAGTAGAAATCCACTAAAAGTTTTGTTTGGTTATCTTGCAATCCCGAGATAATCGTCTCCATGCTCCAAATCCATTTTAAAGCCATTTTTAAGGCATTTCGCGCATACATGAAATGAACACATTTTTCTCCAAAACTATAACAGATGCAAGCTTGTCCTGTTTGGTGGAGATGATATTTAATAAAATAAGTAGAAATCCACTAAAAGTTTTGTTTGGTTATCTTGCAATCCCGAGATAATCGTCTCCATGCTCCAAATCCATTTTAAAGCCATTTTTAAGGCATTTCGCGCATACATGAAATGAACACATTTTTCTCCAAAACTATAACAGATGCAAGCTTGTCCTGTTTGGTGGAGATGATATTTAATAAAATAAGTAGAAATCCACTAAAAGTTTTGTTTGGTTATCTTGCAATCCCGAGATAATCGTCTCCATGCTCCAAATCCATTTTAAAGCCATTTTTAAGGCATTTCGCGCATACATGAAATGAACACATTTTTCTCCAAAACTATAACAGATGCAAGCTTGTCCTGTTTGGTGGAGATGATATTTAATAAAATAAGTAGAAATCCACTAAAAGTTTTGTTTGGTTATCTTGCAATCCCGAGATAATCGTCTCCATGCTCCAAATCCATTTTAAAGCCATTTTTGAGGCATTTCGCGCATACATGAAATGAACACATTTTTCTCCAAAACTATAACAGATGCAAGCTTGTCCTGTTTGGTGGAGATGATATTTAATAAAATAAGTAGAAATCCACTAAAAGTTTTGTTTTGTTATATTGCAATCCCGAGATAATCGTCTCCATGCTCCAAATCCATTTTAAAGCCATTTTTAAGGCATTTCGCGCATACATGAAATGAACACATTTTTCTCCAAAACTATAACAGATGCAAGCTTGTCCTGTTTGGCGGAGATGATATTTAATAAAATAAGTAGAAATCCACTAAAAGTTTTGTTTGGTTATCTTGCAATCCCGAGATAATCGTCTCCATGCTCCAAATCCATTTTAAAGCCATTTTTAAGGCATTTCGCGCATACATGAAATGAACACATTTTTCTCCAAAACTATAACAGATGCAAGCTTGTCCTGTTTGGTGGAGATAATATTTAATAAAATAAGTAGAAATCTACTAAAAGTTTCGTTTGTTTATATTGCCATCCTGAGATAATCGTCTCCATGCTCCAAATCCATTTTAAAGCCATTTCAAAGGCATTTTGCGCATACATGAAATGAACACATTTTTCTCCAAAACTATAACACATGCAAGCTTGTCCTGTTTGGTGGAGATGATATTTAATAAAATAAGTAGAAATCCACTAAAAGTTTTGTTTGGTTATCTTGCAATCCCGAGATAATCGTCTCCATGCTCCAAATCCATTTTAAAGCCATTTTTAAGGCATTTCGCGCATACATGAAATGAACACATTTTTCTCCAAAACTATAACAGATGCAAGCTTGTCCTGTTTGGTGGAGATGATATTTAATAAAATAAGTAGAAATCCACTAAAAGTTTTGTTTGGTTATCTTGCAATCCCGAGATAATCGTCTCCATGCTCCAAATCCATTTTAAAGCCATTTTTAAGGCATTTCGCGCATACATGAAATTAACACATTTTTCTCCAAAACTATAACAGATGCAAGCTTGTCCTGTTTGGTGGAGATGATATTTAATAAAATAAGTAGAAATCCATTAAAAGTTTTGTTTGGTTATCTTGCAATCCCGAGATAATCGTCTCCATGCTCCAAATCCATTTTAAAGCCATTTTTAAGGCATTTCGCGCATACATGAAATGAACACATTTTTCTCCAAAACTATAACAGATGCAAGCTTGTCCTGTTTGGTGGAGATGATATTTAATAAAATAAGTAGAAATCCACTAAAAGTTTTGTTTGGTTATCTTGCAATCCTGAGATAATCGTCTCCATGCTCCAAATCCATTTTAAAGCCATTTTTAAGGCATTTCGCGCATACATGAAATGAACACATTTTTCTCCAAAACTATAACAGATGCAAGCTTGTCCTGTTTGGTGGAGATAATATTTAATAAAATAAGTAGAAATCTACTAAAAGTTTCGTTTGTTTATATTGCCATCCTGAGATAATCGTCTCCATGCTCCAAATCCATTTTAAAGCCATTTCAAAGGCATTTTGCGCATACATGAAATGAACACATTTTTCTCCAAAACTATAACACATGCAAGCTTGTCCTGTTTGGTGGAGATGATATTTAATAAAATAAGTAGAAATCCACTAAAAGTTTTGTTTGGTTATCTTGCAATCCCGAGATAATCGTCTCCATGCTCCAAATCCATTTTAAAGCCATTTTTAAGGCATTTCGCGCATACATGAAATGAACACATTTTTCTCCAAAACTATAACAGATGCAAGCTTGTCCTGTTTGGCGGAGATGATATTTAATAAAATAAGTAGAAATCCACTAAAAGTTTTGTTTGGTTATCTTGCAATCCCGAGATAATCGTCTCCATGCTCCAAATCCATTTTAAAGCCATTTTTAAGGCATTTCGCGCATACATGAAATGAACACATTTTTCTCCAAAACTATAACAGATGCAAGCTTGTCCTGTTTGGTGGAGATAATATTTAATAAAATAAGTAGAAATCTACTAAAAGTTTCGTTTGTTTATATTGCCATCCTGAGATAATCGTCTCCATGCTCCAAATCCATTTTAAAGCCATTTCAAAGGCATTTTGCGCATACATGAAATGAACACATTTTTCTCCAAAACTATAACACATGCAAGCTTGTCCTGTTTGGTGGAGATGATATTTAATAAAATAAGTAGAAATCCACTAAAAGTTTTGTTTGGTTATCTTGCAATCCCGAGATAATCGTCTCCATGCTCCAAATCCATTTTAAAGCCATTTTTAAGGCATTTCGCGCATACATGAAATGAACACATTTTTCTCCAAAACTATAACAGATGCAAGCTTGTCCTGTTTGGTGGAGATGATATTTAATAAAATAAGTAGAAATCCACTAAAAGTTTTGTTTGGTTATCTTGCAATCCCGAGATAATCGTCTCCATGCTCCAAATCCATTTTAAAGCCATTTTTAAGGCATTTCGCGCATACATGAAATGAACACATTTTTCTCCAAAACTATAACAGATGCAAGCTTGTCCTGTTTGGTGGAGATGATATTTAATAAAATAAGTAGAAATCCACTAAAAGTTTTGTTTGGTTATCTTGCAATCCCGAGATAATCGTCTCCATGCTCCAAATCCATTTTAAAGCCATTTTTAAGGCATTTCGCGCATACATGAAATGAACACATTTTTCTCCAAAACTATAACAGATGCAAGCTTGTCCTGTTTGGTGGAGATGATATTTAATAAAATAAGTAGAAATCCACTAAAAGTTTTGTTTGGTTATCTTGCAATCCCGAGATAATCGTCTCCATGCTCCAAATCCATTTTAAAGTCATTTTTAAGGCATTTCGCGCATACATGAAATGAACACATTTTTCTCCAAAACTATAACAGATGCAAGCTTGTCCTGTTTGGTGGAGATGATATTTAATAAAATAAGTAGAAATCCACTAAAAGTTTTGTTTGGTTATCTTGCAATCCCGAGATAATCGTCTCCATGCTCCAAATCCATTTTAAAGCCATTTTTAAGGCATTTCGCGCATACATGAAATGAACACATTTTTCTCCAAAACTATAACAGATGCAAGCTTGTCCTGTTTGGTGGAGATAATATTTAATAAAATAAGTAGAAATCTACTAATAGTTTCGTTTGTTTATATTGCCATCCTGAGATAATCGTCTCCATGCTCCAAATCCATTTTAAAGCCATTTCAAGGGCATTTTGCGCATACATGAAATGAACACATTTTTCTCCAAAACTATAACACATGCAAGCTTGTCCTGTTTGGTGGAGATGATATTTAATAAAATAAGTAGAAATCCACTAAAAGTTTTGTTTGGTTATCTTGCAATCCCGAGATAATCGTCTCCATGCTCCAAATCCATTTTAAAGCCATTTTTAAGGCATTTCGCGCATACATGAAATGAACACATTTTTCTCCAAAACTATAACAGATGCAAGCTTGTCCTGTTTGGTGGAGATGATATTTAATAAAATAAGTAGAAATCCACTAAAAGTTTTGTTTGGTTATCTTGCAATCCCGAGATAATCGTCTCCATGCTCCAAATCCATTTTAAAGCCATTTTTAAGGCATTTCGCGCATACATGAAATGAACACATTTTTCTCCAAAACTATAACAGATGCAAGCTTGTCCTGTTTGGTGGAGATAATATTTAATAAAATAAGTAGAAATCTACTAAAAGTTTCGTTTGTTTATATTGCCATCCTGAGATAATCGTCTCCATGCTCCAAATCCATTTTAAAGCCATTTCAAAGGCATTTTGCGCATACATGAAATGAACACATTTTTCTCCAAAACTATAACAGATGCAAGCTTGTCCTGTTTGGTGGAGATGATATTTAATAAAATAAGTAGAAATCCACTAAAAGTTTTGTTTGGTTATCTTGCAATCCCGAGATAATCGTCTCCATGCTCCAAATCCATTTTAAAGCCATTTCAAAGGCATTTTGCGCATACATGAAATGAACACATTTTTCTCCAAAACTATAACACATGCAAGCTTGTCCTGTTTGGTGGAGATGATATTTAATAAAATAAGTAGAAATCCACTAAAAGTTTTGTTTGGTTATCTTGCAATCCCGAGATAATCGTCTCCATGCTCCAAATCCATTTTAAAGCCATTTTTAAGGCATTTCGCGCATACATGAAATGAACACATTTTTCTCCAAAACTATAACAGATGCAAGCTTGTCCTATTTGGTGGAGATGATATTTAATAAAATAAGTAGAAATCCACTAAAAGTTTTGTTTGGTTATCTTGCAATCCCGAGATAATCGTCTCCATGCTTCAAATCCATTTTAAAGCCATTTTTAAGGCATTTCGCGCATACATGAAATGAACACATTTTTCTCCAAAACTATAACAGATGCAAGCTTGTCCTGTTTGGTGGAGATGATATTTAATAAAATAAGTAGAAATCCACTAAAAGTTTTGTTTGGTTATATTGCAATCCCGAGATAATCGTCTCCATTCTCCAAATCCATTTTAAAGCCATTTTTAAGGCATTTCGCGCATACATGAAATGAACACATTTTTCTCCAAAACTATAACAGATGCAAGCTTGTCCTGTTTGGCGGAGATGATATTTAATAAAATAAGTAGAAATCCACTAAAAGTTTTGTTTGGTTATCTTGCAATCCCGAGATAATCGTCTCCATGCTCCAAATCCATTTTAAAGCCATTTTTAAGGCATTTCGCGCATACATGAAATGAACACATTTTTCTCCAAAACTATAACAGATGCAAGCTTGTCCTGTTTGGTGGAGATAATATTTAATAAAATAAGTAGAAATCTACTAAAAGTTTCGTTTGTTTATATTGCCATCCTGAGATAATCGTCTCCATGCTCCAAATCCATTTTAAAGCCATTTCAAAGGCATTTTGCGCATACATGAAATGAACACATTTTTCTCCAAAACTATAACACATGCAAGCTTGTCCTGTTTGGTGGAGATGATATTTAATAAAATAAGTAGAAATCCACTAAAAGTTTTGTTTGGTTATCTTGCAATCCCGAGATAATCGTCTCCATGCTCCAAATCCATTTTAAAGCCATTTTTAAGGCATTTCGCGCATACATGAAATGAACACATTTTTCTCCAAAACTATAACAGATGCAAGCTTGTCCTGTTTGGTGGAGATGATATTTAATAAAATAAGTAGAAATCCACTAAAAGTTTTGTTTGGTTATCTTGCAATCCCGAGATAATCGTCTCCATGCTCCAAATCCATTTTAAAGCCATTTTTAAGGCATTTCGCGCATACATGAAATGAACACATTTTTCTCCAAAACTATAACAGATGCAAGCTTGTCCTGTTTGGTGGAGATGATATTTAATAAAATAAGTAGAAATCCACTAAAAGTTTTGTTTGGTTATCTTGCAATCCCGAGATAATCGTCTCCATGCTCCAAATCCATTTTAAAGCCATTTTTAAGGCATTTCGCGCATACATGAAATGAACACATTTTTCTCCAAAACTATAACAGATGCAAGCTTGTCCTGTTTGGTGGAGATGATATTTAATAAAATATGTAGAAATCCACTAAAAGTTTTGTTTGGTTATCTTGCAATCCCGAGATAATCGTCTCCATGCTCCAAATCCATTTTAAAGCCATTTTTAAGGCATTTCGCGCATACATGAAATGAACACATTTTTCTCCAAAACTATAATAGATGCAAGCTTGTCCTGTTTGGTGGAGATGATATTTAATAAAATAAGTAGAAATCCACTAAAAGTTTTGTTTGGTTATCTTGCAATCCCGAGATAATCGTCTCCATGCTCCAAATCCATTTTAAAGCCATTTTTGAGGCATTTCGCGCATACATGAAATGAACACATTTTTCTCCAAAACTATAACAGATGCAAGCTTGTCCTGTTTGGTGGAGATGATATTTAATAAAATAAGTAGAAATCCACTAAAAGTTTTGTTTGGTTATATTGCAATCCCGAGATAATCGTCTCCATGCTCCAAATCCATTTTAAAGCCATTTTTAAGGCATTTCGCGCATACATAAAATGAACACATTTTTCTCCAAAACTATAACAGATGCAAGCTTGTCCTGTTTGGCGGAGATGATATTTAATAAAATAAGTAGAAATCCACTAAAAGTTTTGTTTGGTTATCTTGCAATCCCGAGATAATCGTCTCCATGCTCCAAATCCATTTTAAAGCCATTTTTAAGGCATTTCGCGCATACATGAAATGAACACATTTTTCTCCAAAACTATAACAGATGCAAGCTTGTCCTGTTTGGTGGAGATAATGTTTAATAAAATAAGTAGAAATCTACTAAAAGTTTCGTTTGTTTATATTGCCATCCTGAGATAATCGTCTCCATGCTCCAAATCCATTTTAAAGCCATTTCAAAGGCATTTTGCGCATACATGAAATGAACACATTTTTCTCCAAAACTATAACACATGCAAGCTTGTCCTGTTTGGTGGAGATGATATTTAATAAAATAAGTAGAAATCCACTAAAAGTTTTGTTTGGTTATCTTGCAATCCCGAGATAATCGTCTCCATGCTCCAAATCCATTTTAAAGCCATTTTTAAGGCATTTCGCGCATACATGAAATGAACACATTTTTCTCCAAAACTATAACAGATGCAAGCTTGTCCTGTTTGGCGGAGATGATATTTAATAAAATAAGTAGAAATCCACTAAAAGTTTTGTTTGGTTATCTTGCAATCCCGAGATAATCGTCTCCATGCTCCAAATCCATTTTAAAGCCATTTTTAAGGCATTTCGCGCATACATGAAATGAACACATTTTTCTCCAAAACTATAACAGATGCAAGCTTGTCCTGTTTGGTGGAGATAATATTTAATAAAATAAGTAGAAATCTACTAAAAGTTTCGTTTGTTTATATTGCCATCCTGAGATAATCGTCTCCATGCTCCAAATCCATTTTAAAGCCATTTCAAAGGCATTTTGCGCATACATGAAATGAACACATTTTTCTCCAAAACTATAACACATGCAAGCTTGTCCTGTTTGGTGGAGATGATATTTAATAAAATAAGTAGAAATCCACTAAAAGTTTTGTTTGGTTATCTTGCAATCCCGAGATAATCGTCTCCATGCTCCAAATCCATTTTAAAGCCATTTTTAAGGCATTTCGCGCATACATGAAATGAACACATTTTTCTCCAAAACTATAACAGATGCAAGCTTGTCCTGTTTGGTGGAGATGATATTTAATAAAATAAGTAGAAATCCACTAAAAGTTTTGTTTGGTTATCTTGCAATCCCGAGATAAACGTCTCCATGCTCCAAATCCATTTTAAAGCCATTTTAAGGCATTTCGCGCATACATGAAATGAACACATTTTTCTCCAAAACTATAACAGATGCAAGCTTGTCCTGTTTGGTGGAGATAATATTTAATAAAATAAGTAGAAATCTACTAAAAGTTTCGTTTGTTTATATTGCCATCCTGAGATAATCGTCTCCATGCTCCAAATCCATTTTAAAGCCATTTCAAAGGCATTTTGCGCATACATGAAATGAACACATTTTTCTCCAAAACTATAACACATGCAAGCTTGTCCTGTTTGGTGGAGATGATATTTAATAAAATAAGTAGAAATCCACTAAAAGTTTTGTTTGGTTATCTTGCAATCCCGAGATAATCGTCTCCATGCTCCAAATCCATTTTAAAGCCATTTTTAAGGCATTTCGCGCATACATGAAATGAACACATTTTTCTCCAAAACTATAACAGATGCAAGCTTGTCCTGTTTGGCGGAGATGATATTTAATAAAATAAGTAGAAATCCACTAAAAGTTTTGTTTGGTTATCTTGCAATCCCGAGATAATCGTCTCCATGCTCCAAATCCATTTTAAAGCCATTTTTAAGGCATTTCGCGCATACATGAAATGAACACATTTTTCTCCAAAACTATAACAGATGCAAGCTTGTCCTGTTTGGTGGAGATAATATTTAATAAAATAAGTAGAAATCTACTAAAAGTTTCGTTTGTTTATATTGCCATCCTGAGATAATCGTCTCCATGCTCCAAATCCATTTTAAAGCCATTTCAAAGGCATTTTGCGCATACATGAAATGAACACATTTTTCTCCAAAACTATAACACATGCAAGCTTGTCCTGTTTGGTGGAGATGATATTTAATAAAATAAGTAGAAATCCACTAAAAGTTTTGTTTGGTTATCTTGCAATCCCGAGATAATCGTCTCCATGCTCCAAATCCATTTTAAAGCCATTTTTAAGGCATTTCGCGCATACATGAAATGAACACATTTTTCTCCAAAACTATAACAGATGCAAGCTTGTCCTATTTGGTGGAGATGATATTTAATAAAATAAGTAGAAATCCACTAAAAGTTTTGTTTGGTTATCTTGCAATCCCGAGATAATCGTCTCCATGCTCCAAATCCATTTTAAAGCCATTTTTAAGGCATTTCGCGCATACATGAAATGAACACATTTTTCTCCAAAACTATAACAGATGCAAGCTTGTCCTGTTTGGTGGAGATGATATTTAATAAAATAAGTAGAAATCCACTAAAAGTTTTGTTTGGTTATATTGCAATCCCGAGATAATCGTCTCCATGCTCCAAATCCATTTTAAAGCCATTTTTAAGGCATTTCGCGCATACATGAAATGAACACATTTTTCTCCAAAACTATAACAGATGCAAGCTTGTCCTGTTTGGTGGAGATGATATTTAATAAAATAAGTAGAAATCCACTAAAAGTTTTGTTTGGTTATCTTGCAATCCCGAGATAATCGTCTCCATGCTCCAAATCCATTTTAAAGTCATTTTTAAGGCATTTCGCGCATACATGAAATGAACACATTTTTCTCCAAAACTATAACAGATGCAAGCTTGTCCTGTTTGGTGGAGATGATATTTAATAAAATAAGTAGAAATCCACTAAAAGTTTTGTTTGGTTATCTTGCAATCCCGAGATAATCGTCTCCATGCTCCAAATCCATTTTAAAGCCATTTTTAAGGCATTTCGCGCATACATGAAATGAACACATTTTTCTCCAAAACTATAACAGATGCAAGCTTGTCCTGTTTGGTGGAGATAATATTTAATAAAATAAGTAGAAATCTACTAAAAGTTTCGTTTGTTTATATTGCCATCCTGAGATAATCGTCTCCATGCTCCAAATCCATTTTAAAGCCATTTCAAAGGCATTTTGCGCATACATGAAATGAACACATTTTTCTCCAAAACTATAACACATGCAAGCTTGTCCTGTTTGGTGGAGATGATATTTAATAAAATAAGTAGAAATCCACTAAAAGTTTTGTTTGGTTATCTTGCAATCCCGAGATAATCGTCTCCATGCTCCAAATCCATTTTAAAGCCATTTCAAAGGCATTTTGCGCATACATGAAATGAACACATTTTTCTCCAAAACTATAACACATGCAAGCTTGTCCTGTTTGGTGGAGATGATATTTAATAAAATAAGTAGAAATCCACTAAAAGTTTTGTTTGGTTATCTTGCAATCCCGAGATAATCGTCTCCATGCTCCAAATCCATTTTAAAGCCATTTTTAAGGCATTTCGCGCATACATGAAATGAACACATTTTTCTCCAAAACTATAACAGATGCAAGCTTGTCCTATTTGGTGGAGATGATATTTAATAAAATAAGTAGAAATCCACTAAAAGTTTTGTTTGGTTATCTTGCAATCCCGAGATAATCGTCTCCATGCTCCAAATCCATTTTAAAGCCATTTTTAAGGCATTTCGCGCATACATGAAATGAACACATTTTTCTCCAAAACTATAACAGATGCAAGCTTGTCCTGTTTGGTGGAGATGATATTTAATAAAATAAGTAGAAATCCACTAAAAGTTTTGTTTGGTTATATTGCAATCCCGAGATAATCGTCTCCATGCTCCAAATCCATTTTAAAGCCATTTTTAAGGCATTTCGCGCATACATGAAATGAACACATTTTTCTCCAAAACTATAACAGATGCAAGCTTGTCCTGTTTGGCGGAGATGATATTTAATAAAATAAGTAGAAATCCACTAAAAGTTTTGTTTGGTTATCTTGCAATCCCGAGATAATCGTCTCCATGCTCCAAATCCATTTTAAAGCCATTTTTAAGGCATTTCGCGCATACATGAAATGAACACATTTTTCTCCAAAACTATAACAGATGCAAGCTTGTCCTGTTTGGTGGAGATAATATTTAATAAAATAAGTAGAAATCTACTAAAAGTTTCGTTTGTTTATATTGCCATCCTGAGATAATCGTCTCCATGCTCCAAATCCATTTTAAAGCCATTTCAAAGGCATTTTGCGCATACATGAAATGAACACATTTTTCTCCAAAACTATAACACATGCAAGCTTGTCCTGTTTGGTGGAGATGATATTTAATAAAATAAGTAGAAATCCACTAAAAGTTTTGTTTGGTTATCTTGCAATCCCGAGATAATCGTCTCCATGCTCCAAATCCATTTTAAAGCCATTTTTAAGGCATTTCGCGCATACATGAAATGAACACATTTTTCTCCAAAACTATAACAGATGCAAGCTTGTCCTGTTTGGTGGAGATGATATTTAATAAAATAAGTAGAAATCCACTAAAAGTTTTGTTTGGTTATCTTGCAATCCCGAGATAATCGTCTCCATGCTCCAAATCCATTTTAAAGCCATTTTTAAGGCATTTCGCGCATACATGAAATGAACACATTTTTCTCCAAAACTATAACAGATGCAAGCTTGTCCTGTTTGGTGGAGATGATATTTAATAAAATAAGTAGAAATCCACTAAAAGTTTTGTTTGGTTATCTTGCAATCCCGAGATAATCGTCTCCATGCTCCAAATCCATTTTAAAGCCATTTTTAAGGCATTTCGCGCATACATGAAATGAACACATTTTTCTCCAAAACTATAACAGATGCAAGCTTGTCCTGTTTGGTGGAGATGATATTTAATAAAATAAGTAGAAATCCACTAAAAGTTTTGTTTGGTTATCTTGCAATCCTGAGATAATCGTCTCCATGCTCCAAATCCATTTTAAAGCCATTTTTAAGGCATTTCGCGCATACATGAAATGAACACATTTTTCTCCAAAACTATAACAGATGCAAGCTTGTCCTGTTTGGTGGAGATAATATTTAATAAAATAAGTAGAAATCTACTAAAAGTTTCGTTTGTTTATATTGCCATCCTGAGATAATCGTCTCCATGCTCCAAATCCATTTTAAAGCCATTTCAAAGGCATTTTGCGCATACATGAAATGAACAAATTTTTCTCCAAAACTATAACACATGCAAGCTTGTCCTGTTTGGTGGAGATGATATTTAATAAAATAAGTAGAAATCCACTAAAAGTTTTGTTTGGTTATCTTGCAATCCCGAGATAATCGTCTCCATGCTCCAAATCCATTTTAAAGCCATTTTTAAGGCATTTCGCGCATACATGAAATGAACACATTTTTCTCCAAAACTATAACAGATGCAAGCTTGTCCTGTTTGGTGGAGATGATATTTAATAAAATAAGTAGAAATCCACTAAAAGTTTTGTTTGGTTATCTTGCAATCCCGAGATAATCGTCTCCATGCTCCAAATCCATTTTAAAGCCATTTTTAAGGCATTTCGCGCATACATGAAATGAACACATTTTTCTCCAAAACTATAACAGATGCAAGCTTGTCCTGTTTGGTGGAGATAATATTTAATAAAATAAGTAGAAATCTACTAAAAGTTTCGTTTGTTTATATTGCCATCCTGAGATAATCGTCTCCATGCTCCAAATCCATTTTAAAGCCATTTCAAAGGCATTTTGCGCATACATGAAATGAACACATTTTTCTCCAAAACTATAACACATGCAAGCTTGTCCTGTTTGGTGGAGATGATATTTAATAAAATAAGTAGAAATCCACTAAAAGTTTTGTTTGGTTATCTTGCAATCCCGAGATAATCGTCTCCATGCTCCAAATCCATTTTAAAGCCATTTCAAAGGCATTTTGCGCATACATGAAATGAACACATTTTTCTCCAAAACTATAACACATGCAAGCTTGTCCTGTTTGGTGGAGATGATATTTAATAAAATAAGTAGAAATCCACTAAAAGTTTTGTTTGGTTATCTTGCAATCCCGAGATAATCGTCTCCATGCTCCAAATCCATTTTAAAGCCATTTTTAAGGCATTTCGCGCATACATGAAATGAACACATTTTTCTCCAAAACTATAACAGATGCAAGCTTGTCCTGTTTGGTGGAGATGATATTTAATAAAATAAGTAGAAATCCACTAAAAGTTTTGTTTGGTTATCTTGCAATCCCGAGATAATCGTCTCCATGCTCCAAATCCATTTTAAAGCCATTTTTAAGGCATTTCGCGCATACATGAAATGAACACATTTTTCTCCAAAACTATAACAGATGCAAGCTTGTCCTGTTTGGCGGAGATGATATTTAATAAAATAAGTAGAAATCCACTAAAAGTTTTGTTTGGTTATCTTGCAATCCCGAGATAATCGTCTCCATGCTCCAAATCCATTTTAAAGCCATTTTAAGGCATTTCGCGCATACATGAAATGAACACATTTTTCTCCAAAACTATAACAGATGCAAGCTTGTCCTGTTTGGTGGAGATAATATTTAATAAAATAAGTAGAAATCTACTAAAAGTTTCGTTTGTTTATATTGCCATCCTGAGATAATCGTCTCCATGCTCCAAATCCATTTTAAAGCCATTTCAAAGGCATTTTGCGCATACATGAAATGAACACATTTTTCTCCAAAACTATAACACATGCAAGCTTGTCCTGTTTGGTGGAGATGATATTTAATAAAATAAGTAGAAATCCACTAAAAGTTTTGTTTGGTTATCTTGCAATCCCGAGATAATCGTCTCCATGCTCCAAATCCATTTTAAAGCCATTTTTAAGGCATTTCTCGCATACATGAAATGAACACATTTTTCTCCAAAACTATAACAGATGCAAGCTTGTCCTGTTTGGCGGAGATGATATTTAATAAAATAAGTAGAAATCCACTAAAAGTTTTGTTTGGTTATCTTGCAATCCCGAGATAATCGTCTCCATGCTCCAAATCCATTTTAAAGCCATTTTTAAGGCATTTCGCGCATACATGAAATGAACACATTTTTCTCCAAAACTATAACAGATGCAAGCTTGTCCTGTTTGGTGGAGATAATATTTAATAAAATAAGTAGAAATCTACTAAAAGTTTCGTTTGTTTATATTGCCATCCTGAGATAATCGTCTCCATGCTCCAAATCCATTTTAAAGCCATTTCAAAGGCATTTTGCGCATACATGAAATGAACACATTTTTCTCCAAAACTATAACACATGCAAGCTTGTCCTGTTTGGTGGAGATGATATTTAATAAAATAAGTAGAAATCCACTAAAAGTTTTGTTTGGTTATCTTGCAATCCCGAGATAATCGTCTCCATGCTCCAAATCCATTTTAAAGCCATTTTTAAGGCATTTCGCGCATACATGAAATGAACACATTTTTCTCCAAAACTATAACAGATGCAAGCTTGTCCTATTTGGTGGAGATGATATTTAATAAAATAAGTAGAAATCCACTAAAAGTTTTGTTTGGTTATCTTGCAATCCCGAGATAATCGTCTCCATGCTCCAAATCCATTTTAAAGCCATTTTTAAGGCATTTCGCGCATACATGAAATGAACACATTTTTCTCCAAAACTATAACAGATGCAAGCTTGTCCTGTTTGGTGGAGATGATATTTAATAAAATAAGTAGAAATCCACTAAAAGTTTTGTTTGGTTATATTGCAATCCCGAGATAATCGTCTCCATGCTCCAAATCCATTTTAAAGCCATTTTTAAGGCATTTCGCGCATACATGAAATGAACACATTTTTCTCCAAAACTATAACAGATGCAAGCTTGTCCTGTTTGGCGGAGATGATATTTAATAAAATAAGTAGAAATCCACTAAAAGTTTTGTTTGGTTATCTTGCAATCCCGAGATAATCGTCTCCATGCTCCAAATCCATTTTAAAGCCATTTTTAAGGCATTTCGCGCATACATGAAATGAACACATTTTTCTCCAAAACTATAACAGATGCAAGCTTGTCCTGTTTGGTGGAGATAATATTTAATAAAATAAGTAGAAATCTACTAAAAGTTTCGTTTGTTTATATTGCCATCCTGAGATAATCGTCTCCATGCTCCAAATCCATTTTAAAGCCATTTCAAAGGCATTTTGCGCATACATGAAATGAACACATTTTTCTCCAAAACTTTAACACATGCAAGCTTGTCCTGTTTGGTGGAGATGATATTTAATAAAATAAGTAGAAATCCACTAAAAGTTTTGTTTGGTTATCTTGCAATCCCGAGATAATCGTCTCCATGCTCCAAATCCATTTTAAAGCCATTTTTAAGGCATTTCGCGCATACATGAAATGAACACATTTTTCTCCAAAACTATAACAGATGCAAGCTTGTCCTGTTTGGTGGAGATGATATTTAATAAAATAAGTAGAAATCCACTAAAAGTTTTGTTTGGTTATCTTGCAATCCCGAGATAATCGTCTCCATGCTCCAAATCCATTTTAAAGCCATTTTTAAGGCATTTCGCGCATACATGAACACATTTTTCTCCAAAACTATAACAGATGCAAGCTTGTCCTGTTTGGTGGAGATGATATTTAATAAAATAAGTAGAAATCCACTAAAAGTTTTGTTTGGTTATCTTGCAATCCCGAGATAATCGTCTCCATGCTCCAAATCCATTTTAAAGCCATTTTTAAGGCATTTCGCGCATACATGAAATGAACACATTTTTCTCCAAAACTATAACAGATGCAAGCTTGTCCTGTTTGGTGGAGATGATATTTAATAAAATAAGTAGAAATCCACTAAAAGTTTTGTTTGGTTATCTTGCAATCCTGAGATAATCGTCTCCATGCTCCAAATCCATTTTAAAGCCATTTTTAAGGCATTTCGCGCATACATGAAATGAACACATTTTTCTCCAAAACTATAACAGATGCAAGCTTGTCCTGTTTGGTGGAGATAATATTTAATAAAATAAGTAGAAATCTACTAAAAGTTTCGTTTGTTTATATTGCCATCCTGAGATAATCGTCTCCATGCTCCAAATCCATTTTAAAGCCATTTCAAAGGCATTTTGCGCATACATGAAATGAACACATTTTTCTCCAAAACTATAACACATGCAAGCTTGTCCTGTTTGGTGGAGATATTTAATAAAATAAGTAGAAATCCACTAAAAGTTTTGTTTGGTTATCTTGCAATCCCGAGATAATCGTCTCCATGCTCCAAATCCATTTTAAAGCCATTTCAAAGGCATTTTGCGCATACATGAAATGAACACATTTTTCTCCAAAACTATAACACATGCAAGCTTGTCCTGTTTGGTGGAGATGATATTTAATAAAATAAGTAGAAATCCACTAAAAGTTTTGTTTGGTTATCTTGCAATCCCGAGATAATCGTCTCCATGCTCCAAATCCATTTTAAAGCCATTTTTAAGGCATTTCGCGCATACATGAAATGAACACATTTTTCTCCAAAACTATAACAGATGCAAGCTTGTCCTGTTTGGTGGAGATGATATTTAATAAAATAAGTAGAAATCCACTAAAAGTTTTGTTTGGTTATCTTGCAATCCCGAGATAATCGTCTCCATGCTCCAAATCCATTTTAAAGCCATTTTTAAGGCATTTCGCGCATACATGAAATGAACACATTTTTCTCCAAAACTATAACAGATGCAAGCTTGTCCTGTTTGGTGGAGATGATATTTAATAAAATAAGTAGAAATCCACTAAAAGTTTTGTTTGGTTATCTTGCAATCCCGAGATAATCGTCTCCATGCTCCAAATCCATTTTAAAGCCATTTTTAAGGCATTTCGCGCATACATGAAATGAACACATTTTTCTCCAAAACTATAACAGATGCAAGCTTGTCCTGTTTGGCGGAGATGATATTTAATAAAATAAGTAGAAATCCACTAAAAGTTTTGTTTGGTTATCTTGCAATCCCGAGATAATCGTCTCCATGCTCCAAATCCATTTTAAAGCCATTTTAAGGCATTTCGCGCATACATGAAATGAACACATTTTTCTCCAAAACTATAACAGATGCAAGCTTGTCCTGTTTGGTGGAGATAATATTTAATAAAATAAGTAGAAATCTACTAAAAGTTTCGTTTGTTTATATTGCCATCCTGAGATAATCGTCTCCATGCTCCAAATCCATTTTAAAGCCATTTCAAAGGCATTTTGCGCATACATGAAATGAACACATTTTTCTCCAAAACTATAACACATGCAAGCTTGTCCTGTTTGGTGGAGATGATATTTAATAAAATAAGTAGAAATCCACTAAAAGTTTTGTTTGGTTATCTTGCAATCCCGAGATAATCGTCTCCATGCTCCAAATCCATTTTAAAGCCATTTTTAAGGCATTTCGCGCATACATGAAATGAACACATTTTTCTCCAAAACTATAACAGATGCAAGCTTGTCCTGTTTGGTGGAGATGATATTTAATAAAATAAGTAGAAATCCACTAAAAGTTTTGTTTGGTTATCTTGCAATCCCGAGATAATCGTCTCCATGCTCCAAATCCATTTTAAAGCCATTTTTAAGGCATTTCGCGCATACATGAAATGAACACATTTTTCTCCAAAACTATAACAGATGCAAGCTTGTCCTGTTTGGTGGAGATAATATTTAATAAAATAAGTAGAAATCTACTAAAAGTTTCGTTTGTTTATATTGCCATCCTGAGATAATCGTCTCCATGCTCCAAATCCATTTTAAAGCCATTTCAAAGGCATTTTGCGCATACATGAAATGAACACATTTTTCTCCAAAACTATAACACATGCAAGCTTGTCCTGTTTGGTGGAGATGATATTTAATAAAATAAGTAGAAATCCACTAAAAGTTTTGTTTGGTTATCTTGCAATCCCGAGATAATCGTCTCCACGCTCCAAATCCATTTTAAAGCCATTTTTAAGGCATTTCGCGCATACATAAAATGAACACATTTTTCTCCAAAACTATAACAGATGCAAGCTTGTCCTGTTTGGTGGAGATGATATTTAATAAAATAAGTAGAAATCCACTAAAAGTTTTGTTTGGTTATCTTGCAATCCCGAGATAATCGTCTCCATGCTCCAAATCCATTTTAAAGCCATTTTTAAGGCATTTCGCGCATACATGAAATGAACACATTTTTCTCCAAAACTATAACAGATGCAAGCTTGTTCTGTTTGGTGGAGATAATATTTAATAAAATAAGTAGAAATCTACTAAAAGTTTCGTTTGTTTATATTGCCATCCTGAGATAATCGTCTCCATGCTCCAAATCCATTTTAAAGCCATTTCAAAGGCATTTTGCGCATACATGAAATGAACACATTTTTCTCCAAAACTATAACACATGCAAGTTTGTCCTGTTTGGTGGAGATGATATTTAATAAAATAAGTAGAAATCCACTAAAAGTTTTGTTTGGTTATCTTGCAATCCCGAGATAATCGTCTCCATGCTCCAAATCCATTTTAAAGCCATTTTTAAGGCATTTCGCGCATACATGAAATGAACACATTTTTCTCCAAAACTATAACAGATGCAAGCTTGTCCTGTTTGGTGGAGATGATATTTAATATAATAAGTAGAAATCCACTAAAAGTTTTGTTTGGTTATCTTGCAATCCTGAGATAATCGTCTCCATGCTCCAAATCCATTTTAAAGCCATTTTTAAGGCATTTCGCGCATACATGAAATGAACACATTTTTCTCCAAAACTATAACAGATGCAAGCTTGTCCTGTTTGGTGGAGATAATATTTAATAAAATAAGTAGAAATCTACTAAAAGTTTCGTTTGTTTATATTGCCATCCTGAGATAATCGTCTCCATGCTCCAAATCCATTTTAAAGCCATTTCAAAGGCATTTTGCGCATACATGAAATGAACACATTTTTCTCCAAAACTATAACACATGCAAGCTTGTCCTGTTTGGTGGAGATGATATTTAATAAAATAAGTAGAAATCCACTAAAAGTTTTGTTTGGTTATCTTGCAATCCCGAGATAATCGTCTCCATGCACCAAATCTATTTTAAAGCCATTTTTAAGGCATTTCGCGCATACATGAAATGAACACATTTTTCTCCAAAACTATAACAGATGCAAGCTTGTCCTGTTTGGTGGAGATGATATTTAAAAAAATAAGTAGAAATCCACTAAAAGTTTTGTTTGGTTATCTTGCAATCCCGAGATAATCGTCTCCATGCTCCAAATCCATTTTAAAGCCATTTTTAAGGCATTTCGCGCATACATGAAATGAACACATTTTTCTCCAAAACTATAACAGATGCAAGCTTGTCCTGTTTGGTGGAGATGATATTTAATAAAATAAGTAGAAATCCACTAAAAGTTTTGTTTGGTTATCTTGCAATCCCGAGATAATCGTCTCCATGCTCCAAATCCATTTTAAAGCCATTTTTAAGGCATTTCGCGCATACATGAAATGAACACATTTTTCTCCAAAACTATAACAGATGCAAGCTTGTCCTGTTTGGTGGAGATAATATTTAATAAAATAAGTAGAAATCTACTAAAAGTTTCGTTTGTTTATATTGCCATCCTGAGATAATCGTCTCCATGCTCCAAATCCATTTTAAAGCCATTTCAAAGGCATTTTGCGCATACATGAAATGAACACATTTTTCTCCAAAACTATAACACATGCAAGCTTGTACTGTTTGGTGGAGATGATATTTAATAATATAAGTAGAAATCCACTAAAAGTTTTGTTTGGTTATCTTGCAATCCCGAGATAATCGTCTCCATGCTCCAAATCCATTTTAAAGCCATTTTTAAGGCATTTCGCGCATACATAAAATGAACACATTTTTCTCCAAAACTATAACAGATGCAAGCTTGTCCTGTTTGGTGGAGATGATATTTAATAAAATAAGTAGAAATCCACTAAAAGTTTTGTTTGGTTATCTTGCAATCCCGAGATAATCGTCTCCATGCTCCAAATCCATTTTAAAGCCATTTTTAAGGCATTTCGCGCATACATGAAATGAACACATTTTTCTCCAAAACTATAACAGATGCAAGCTTGTCCTGTTTGGTGGAGATGATATTTAATAAAATAAGTAGAAATCCACTAAAAGTTTTGTTTGGTTATCTTGCAATCCCGAGATAATCGTCTCCATGCTCCAAATCCATTTTAAAGTCATTTTTAAGGCATTTCGCGCATACATGAAATGAACACATTTTTCTCCAAAACTATAACAGATGCAAGCTTGTCCTGTTTGGTGGAGATGATATTTAATAAAATAAGTAGAAATCCACTAAAAGTTTTGTTTGGTTATCTTGCAATCCCGAGATAATCGTCTCCATGCTCCAAATCCATTTTAAAGCCATTTTTAAGGCATTTCGCGCATACATGAAATGAACACATTTTTCTCCAAAACTATAACAGATGCAAGCTTGTCCTGTTTGGTGGAGATAATATTTAATAAAATAAGTAGAAATCCACTAAAACGAAACTTTTAGTGGATTTCTACTTATTTTATTAAATATCATCTCCACCAAACAGGACAAGCTTGCATCTGCTATAGTTTTGGAGAAAAATGTGTTCATTTCATGTATGCGCGAAATGCCTTAAAAATGGCTTTAAAATGGATTTGGAGCATGGAGACGATTATCTCGGGATTGCAAGATAACCAAACAAAACTTTTAGTGGATTTCTACTTATTTTATTAAATATCATCTCCACCAAACAGGACAAGCTTGCATCTGTTATAGTTTTGGAGAAAAATGTGTTCATTTCATGTATGCGTGAAATGCCTTAAAAATGGCTTTAAAATGGATTTGGAGCATGGAGACGATTATCTCGGGATTGCAATATAACCAAACAAAACTTTTAGTGGATTTCTACTTATTTTATTAAATATCATCTCCACCAAACAGGACAAGCTTGCATCTGTTATAGTTTTGGAGAAAAATGTGTTCATTTCATGTATGCGCGAAATGCCTTACAAATGGCTTTAAAATGGATTTGGAGCATGGAGACGATTATCTCGGGATTGCAAGATAACCAAACAAAACTTTTAGTGGATTTCTACTTATTTTATTAAATATCATCTCCACCAAACAGGACAAGCTTGCATCTGTTATAGTTTTGGAGAAAAATGTGTTCATTTCATGTATGCGCGAAATGCCTTAAAAATGGCTTTAAAATGGATTTGGAGCATGAAGACGATTATCTCGGGATTGCAAGATAACCAAACAAAACCTTTAGTGGATTTCTACTTATTTTATTAAATATCATCTCCACCAAACAGGACAAGCTTGCATCTGTTATAGTTTTGGAGAAAAATGTGTTCATTTCATGTATGCGCGAAATGCCTTAAAAATGGCTTTAAAATGGATTTGGAGCATGGAGACGATTATCTCGGGATTGCAAGATAACCAAACAAAACTTTTAGTGGATTTCTACTTATTTTATTAAATATCATCTCCACCAAACAGGACAAGCTTGCATCTGTTATAGTTTTGGAGAAAAATGTGTTCATTTCATGTATGCGCGAAATGCCTTAAAAATGGCTTTAAAATGGATTTGGAGCATGGAGACGATTATCTCGGGATTGCAATATAACCAAACAAAACTTTTAGTGGATTTCTACTTATTTTATTAAATATCATCTCCACCAAACAGGACAAGCTTGCATCTGTTATAGTTTTGGAGAAAAATGTGTTCATTTCATGTATGCGCGAAATGCCTTAAAAATGGCTTTAAAATGGATTTGGAGCATGGAGACGATTATCTCGGGATTGCAAGATAACCAAACAAAACTTTTAGTGGATTTCTACTTATTTTATTAAATATCATCTCCACCAAACAGGACAAGCTTGCATCTGTTATAGTTTTGGAGAAAAATGTGTTCATTTCATGTATGCGCGAAATGCCTTAAAAATGGCTTTAAAATGGATTTGGAGCATGGAGACGATTATCTCGGGATTGCAAGATAACCAAACAAAACTTTTAGTGGATTTCTACTTATTTTATTAAATATCATCTCCACCAAACAGGACAAGCTTGCATCTGTTATAGTTTTGGAGAAAAATGTGTTCATTTCATGTATGCGCGAAATGCCTTAAAAATGGCTTTAAAATGGATTTGGAGCATGGAGACGATTATCTCGGGATTGCAAGATAACCAAACAAAACTTTTAGTGGATTTCTACTTATTTTATTAAATATCATCTCCACCAAACAGGACAAGCTTGCATCTGTTATAGTTTTGGAGAAAAATGTGTTCATTTCATGTATGCGCGAAATGCCTTAAAAATGGCTTTAAAATGGATTTGGAGCATGGAGACGATTATCTCGGAATTGCAATATAACCAAACAAAACTTTTAGTGGATTTCTACTTATTTTATTAAATATCATCTCCACCAAACAGGACAAGCTTGCATCTGTTATAGTTTTGGAGAAAAATGTGTTCATTTCATGTATGCGCGAAATGCCTTAAAAATGGCTTTAAAATGGATTTGGAGCATGGAGACGATTATCTCGGGATTGCAAGATAACCAAACAAAACTTTTAGTGGATTTCTACTTATTTTATTAAATATCATCTCCACCAAACAGGACAAGCTTGCATCTGTTATAGTTTTGGAGAAAAATGTGTTCATTTCATGTATGCGCGAAATGCCTTAAAAATGGCTTTAAAATGGATTTGGAGCATGGAGACGATTATCTCGGGATTGCAAGATAACCAAACAAAACTTTTAGTGGATTTCTACTTATTTTATTAAATATCATCTCCACCAAACAGGACAAGCTTGCATCTGTTATAGTTTTGGAGAAAAATGTGTTCATTTCATGTATGCGCGAAATGCCTTAAAAATGGCTTTAAAATGGATTTGGAGCATGGAGACGATTATCTCGGGATTGCAATATAACCAAACAAAACTTTTAGTGGATTTCTACTTATTTTATTAAATATCATCTCCACCAAACAGGACAAGCTTGCATCTGTTATAGTTTTGGAGAAAAATGTGTTCATTTCATGTATGCGCGAAATGCCTTAAAAATGGCTTTAAAATGGATTTGGAGCATGGAGACGATTATCTCGGGATTGCAAGATAACCAAACAAAACTTTTAGTGGATTTCTACTTATTTTATTAAATATCATCTCCACCAAACAGGACAAGCTTGCATCTGTTATAGTTTTGGAGAGAAATGTGTTCATTTCATGTATGCGCGAAATGCCTTAAAAATGGCTTTAAAATGGATTTGGAGCATGGAGACGATTATCTCGGGATTGCAAGATAACCAAACAAAACTTTTAGTGGATTTCTACTTATTTTATTAAATATCATCTCCACCAAACAGGACAAGCTTGCATGTGTTATAGTTTTGGAGAAAAATGTGTTCATTTCATGTATGCGCAAAATGCCTTTGAAATGGCTTTAAAATGGATTTGGAGCATGGAGACGATTATCTCGGGATTGCAAGATAACCAAACAAAACTTTTAGTGGATTTCTACTTATTTTATTAAATATCATCTCCACCAAACAGGACAAGCTTGCATCTGTTATAGTTTTGGAGAAAAATGTGTTCATTTCATGTATGCGCGAAATGCCTTAAAAATGGCTTTAAAATGGATTTGGAGCATGGAGACGATTATCTCGGGATTGCAAGATAACCAAACAAAACTTTTAGTGGTTTTCTACTTATTTTATTAAATATCATCTCCACCAAACAGGACAAGCTTGCATGTGTTATAGTTTTGGAGAAAAATGTGTTCATTTCATGTATGCGCAAAATGCCTTTGAAATGGCTTTAAAATGGATTTGGAGCATGGAGACGATTATCTTAGGATGGCAATATAAACAAACGAAACTTTTAGTAGATTTCTACTTATTTTATTAAATATTATCTCCACCAAACAGGACAAGCTTGCATCTGTTATAGTTTTGGAGAAAAATGTGTTCATTTCATGTATGCGCGAAATGCCTTAAAAATGGCTTTAAAATGGATTTGGAGCATGGAGACGATTATCTCGGGATTGCAATATAACCAAACAAAACTTTTAGTGGATTTCTACTTATTTTATTAAATATCATCTCCACCAAACAGGACAAGCTTGCATCTGTTATAGTTTTGGAGAAAAATGTGTTCATTTCATGTATGCGCGAAATGCCTTAAAAATGGCTTTAAAATGGATTTGGAGCATGGAGACGATTATCTCGGGATTGCAAGATAACCAAACAAAACTTTTAGTGGATTTCTACTTATTTTATTAAATATCATCTCCACCAAACAGGACAAGCTTGCATCTGTTATAGTTTTGGAGAAAAATGTGTTCATTTCATGTATGCGTGAAATGCCTTAAAAATGGCTTTAAAATGGATTTGGAGCATGGAGACGATTATCTCGGGATTGCAATATAACCAAACAAAACTTTTAGTGGATTTCTACTTATTTTATTAAATATCATCTCCACCAAACAGGACAAGCTTGCATCTGTTATAGTTTTGGAGAAAAATGTGTTCATTTCATGTATGCGCGAAATGCCTTACAAATGGCTTTAAAATGGATTTGGAGCATGGAGACGATTATCTCGGGATTGCAAGATAACCAAACAAAACTTTTAGTGGATTTCTACTTATTTTATTAAATATCATCTCCACCAAACAGGACAAGCTTGCATCTGTTATAGTTTTGGAGAAAAATGTGTTCATTTCATGTATGCGCGAAATGCCTTAAAAATGGCTTTAAAATGGATTTGGAGCATGAAGACGATTATCTCGGGATTGCAAGATAACCAAACAAAACTTTTAGTGGATTTCTACTTATTTTATTAAATATCATCTCCACCAAACAGGACAAGCTTGCATCTGTTATAGTTTTGGAGAAAAATGTGTTCATTTCATGTATGCGCGAAATGCCTTAAAAATGGCTTTAAAATGGATTTGGAGCATGGAGACGATTATCTCGGGATTGCAAGATAACCAAACAAAACTTTTAGTGGATTTCTACTTATTTTATTAAATATCATCTCCACCAAACAGGACAAGCTTGCATCTGTTATAGTTTTGGAGAAAAATGTGTTCATTTCATGTATGCGCGAAATGCCTTAAAAATGGCTTTAAAATGGATTTGGAGCATGGAGACGATTATCTCGGGATTGCAATATAACCAAACAAAACTTTTAGTGGATTTCTACTTATTTTATTAAATATCATCTCCACCAAACAGGACAAGCTTGCATCTGTTATAGTTTTGGAGAAAAATGTGTTCATTTCATGTATGCGCGAAATGCCTTAAAAATGGCTTTAAAATGGATTTGGAGCATGGAGACGATTATCTCGGGATTGCAAGATAACCAAACAAAACTTTTAGTGGATTTCTACTTATTTTATTAAATATCATCTCCACCAAACAGGACAAGCTTGCATCTGTTATAGTTTTGGAGAAAAATGTGTTCATTTCATGTATGCGCGAAATGCCTTAAAAATGGCTTTAAAATGGATTTGGAGCATGGAGACGATTATCTCGGGATTGCAAGATAACCAAACAAAACTTTTAGTGGATTTCTACTTATTTTATTAAATATCATCTCCACCAAACAGGACAAGCTTGCATCTGTTATAGTTTTGGAGAAAAATGTGTTCATTTCATGTATGCGCGAAATGCCTTAAAAATGGCTTTAAAATGGATTTGGAGCATGGAGACGATTATCTCGGGATTGCAAGATAACCAAACAAAACTTTTAGTGGATTTCTACTTATTTTATTAAATATCATCTCCACCAAACAGGACAAGCTTGCATCTGTTATAGTTTTGGAGAAAAATGTGTTCATTTCATGTATGCGCGAAATGCCTTAAAAATGGCTTTAAAATGGATTTGGAGCATGGAGACGATTATCTCGGAATTGCAATATAACCAAACAAAACTTTTAGTGGATTTCTACTTATTTTATTAAATATCATCTCCACCAAACAGGACAAGCTTGCATCTGTTATAGTTTTGGAGAAAAATGTGTTCATTTCATGTATGCGCGAAATGCCTTAAAAATGGCTTTAAAATGGATTTGGAGCATGGAGACGATTATCTCGGGATTGCAAGATAACCAAACAAAACTTTTAGTGGATTTCTACTTATTTTATTAAATATCATCTCCACCAAACAGGACAAGCTTGCATCTGTTATAGTTTTGGAGAAAAATGTGTTCATTTCATGTATGCGCGAAATGCCTTAAAAATGGCTTTAAAATGGATTTGGAGCATGGAGACGATTATCTCGGGATTGCAAGATAACCAAACAAAACTTTTAGTGGATTTCTACTTATTTTATTAAATATCATCTCCACCAAACAGGACAAGCTTGCATCTGTTATAGTTTTGGAGAAAAATGTGTTCATTTCATGTATGCGCGAAATGCCTTAAAAATGGCTTTAAAATGGATTTGGAGCATGGAGACGATTATCTCGGGATTGCAATATAACCAAACAAAACTTTTAGTGGATTTCTACTTATTTTATTAAATATCATCTCCACCAAACAGGACAAGCTTGCATCTGTTATAGTTTTGGAGAAAAATGTGTTCATTTCATGTATGCGCGAAATGCCTTAAAAATGGCTTTAAAATGGATTTGGAGCATGGAGACGATTATCTCGGGATTGCAAGATAACCAAACAAAACTTTTAGTGGATTTCTACTTATTTTATTAAATATCATCTCCACCAAACAGGACAAGCTTGCATCTGTTATAGTTTTGGAGAGAAATGTGTTCATTTCATGTATGCGCGAAATGCCTTAAAAATGGCTTTAAAATGGATTTGGAGCATGGAGACGATTATCTCGGGATTGCAAGATAACCAAACAAAACTTTTAGTGGATTTCTACTTATTTTATTAAATATCATCTCCACCAAACAGGACAAGCTTGCATGTGTTATAGTTTTGGAGAAAAATGTGTTCATTTCATGTATGCGCAAAATGCCTTTGAAATGGCTTTAAAATGGATTTGGAGCATGGAGACGATTATCTCGGGATTGCAAGATAACCAAACAAAACTTTTAGTGGATTTCTACTTATTTTATTAAATATCATCTCCACCAAACAGGACAAGCTTGCATCTGTTATAGTTTTGGAGAAAAATGTGTTCATTTCATGTATGCGCGAAATGCCTTAAAAATGGCTTTAAAATGGATTTGGAGCATGGAGACGATTATCTCGGGATTGCAAGATAACCAAACAAAACTTTTAGTGGTTTTCTACTTATTTTATTAAATATCATCTCCACCAAACAGGACAAGCTTGCATGTGTTATAGTTTTGGAGAAAAATGTGTTCATTTCATGTATGCGCAAAATGCCTTTGAAATGGCTTTAAAATGGATTTGGAGCATGGAGACGATTATCTTAGGATGGCAATATAAACAAACGAAACTTTTAGTAGATTTCTACTTATTTTATTAAATATTATCTCCACCAAACAGGACAAGCTTGCATCTGTTATAGTTTTGGAGAAAAATGTGTTCATTTCATGTATGCGCGAAATGCCTTAAAAATGGCTTTAAAATGGATTTGGAGCATGGAGACGATTATCTCGGGATTGCAATATAACCAAACAAAACTTTTAGTGGATTTCTACTTATTTTATTAAATATCATCTCCACCAAACAGGACAAGCTTGCATCTGTTATAGTTTTGGAGAAAAATGTGTTCATTTCATGTATGCGCGAAATGCCTTAAAATGGCTTTAAAATGGATTTGGAGCATGGAGACGATTATCTCGGGATTGCAAGATAACCAAACAAAACTTTTAGTGGATTTCTACTTATTTTATTAAATATCATCTCCACCAAACAGGACAAGCTTGCATCTGTTATAGTTTTGGAGAAAAATGTGTTCATTTCATGTATGCGCGAAATGCCTTAAAAATGGCTTTAAAATGGATTTGGAGCATGGAGACGATTATCTCGGGATTGCAAGATAACCAAACAAAACTTTTAGTGGATTTCTACTTATTTTATTAAATATCATCTCCACCAAACAGGACAAGCTTGCATCTGTTATAGTTTTGGAGAAAAATGTGTTCATTTCATGTATGCGCGAAATGCCTTAAAAATGGCTTTAAAATGGATTTGGAGCATGGAGACGATTATCTCGGGATTGCAAGATAACCAAACAAAACTTTTAGTGGATTTCTACTTATTTTATTAAATATCATCTCCACCAAACAGGACAAGCTTGCATCTGTTATAGTTTTGGAGAAAAATGTGTTCATTTCATGTATGCGCGAAATGCCTTAAAAATGGCTTTAAAATGGATTTGGAGCATGGAGACGATTATCTCGGGATTGCAATATAAGCAAACAAAACTTTTAGTGGATTTCTACTTATTTTATTAAATATCATCTCCACCAAACAGGACAAGCTTGCATCTGTTATAGTTTTGGAGAAAAATGTGTTCATTTCATGTATGCGCGAAATGCCTTAAAAATGGCTTTAAAATGGATTTGGAGCATGGAGACGATTATCTCGGGATTGCAAGATAACCAAACAAAACTTTTAGTGGATTTCTACTTATTTTATTAAATATCATCTCCACCAAACAGGACAAGCTTGCATCTGTTATAGTTTTGGAGAAAAATGTGTTCATTTCATGTATGCGCGAAATGCCTTAAAAATGGCTTTAAAATGGATTTGGAGCATGGAGACGATTATCTCGGGATTGCAAGATAACCAAACAAAACTTTTAGTGGATTTCTACTTATTTTATTAAATATCATCTCCACCAAACAGGACAAGCTTGCATCTGTTATAGTTTTGGAGAAAAATGTGTTCATTTCATGTATGCGCGAAATGCCTTAAAAATGGCTTTAAAATGGATTTGGAGCATGGAGACGATTATCTCGGGATTGCAAGATAACCAAACAAAACTTTTAGTGGATTTCTACTTATTTTATTAAATATCATCTCCACCAAACAGGACAAGCTTGCATCTGTTATAGTTTTGGAGAAAAATGTGTTCATTTCATGTATGCGCGAAATGCCTTAAAAATGGCTTTAAAATGGATTTGGAGCATGGAGACGATTATCTCGGGATTGCAAGATAACCAAACAAAACTTTTAGTGGATTTCTACTTATTTTATTAAATATCATCTCCACCAAACAGGACAAGCTTGCATCTGTTATAGTTTTGGAGAAAAATGTGTTCATTTCATGTATGCGCGAAATGCCTTAAAAATGGCTTTAAAATGGATTTGGAGCATGGAGACGATTATCTCGGGATTGCAATATAACCAAACAAAACTTTTAGTGGATTTCTACTTATTTTATTAAATATCATCTCCACCAAACAGGACAAGCTTGCATCTGTTATAGTTTTGGAGAAAAATGTGTTCATTTCATGTATGCGCGAAATGCCTTAAAAATGGCTTTAAAATGGATTTGGAGCATGGAGACGATTATCTCGGGATTGCAAGATAACCAAACAAAACTTTTAGTGGATTTCTACTTATTTTATTAAATATCATCTCCACCAAACAGGACAAGCTTGCATCTGTTATAGTTTTGGAGAAAAATGTGTTCATTTCATGTATGCGCGAAATGCCTTAAAAATGGCTTTAAAATGGATTTGGAGCATGGAGACGATTATCTCGGGATTGCAAGATAACCAAACAAAACTTTTAGTGGATTTCTACTTATTTTATTAAATATCATCTCCACCAAACAGGACAAGCTTGCATGTGTTATAGTTTTGGAGAAAAATGTGTTCATTTCATGTATGCGCAAAATGCCTTTGAAATGGCTTTAAAATGGATTTGGAGCATGGAGACGATTATCTCGGGATTGCAAGATAACCAAACAAAACTTTTAGTGGATTTCTACTTTTTTTATTAAATATCATCTCCACCAAACAGGACAAGCTTGCATCTGTTATAGTTTTGGAGAAAAATGTGTTCATTTCATGTATGCGCGAAATGCCTTAAAAATGGCTTTAAAATGGATTTGGAGCATGGAGACGATTATCTCGGGATTGCAAGATAACCAAACAAAACTTTTAGTGGTTTTCTACTTATTTTATTAAATATCATCTCCACCAAACAGGACAAGCTTGCATGTGTTATAGTTTTGGAGAAAAATGTGTTCATTTCATGTATGCGCAAAATGCCTTTGAAATGGCTTTAAAATGGATTTGGAGCATGGAGACGATTATCTCAGGATGGCAATATAAACAAACGAAACTTTTAGTAGATTTCTACTTATTTTATTAAATATTATCTCCACCAAACAGGACAAGCTTGCATCTGTTATAGTTTTGGAGAAAAATGTGTTCATTTCATGTATGCGCGAAATGCCTTAAAAATGGCTTTAAAATGGATTTGGAGCATGGAGACGATTATCTCGGGATTGCAATATAACCAAACAAAACTTTTAGTGGATTTCTACTTATTTTATTAAATATCATCTCCACCAAACAGGACAAGCTTGCATCTGTTATAGTTTTGGAGAAAAATGTGGTTATTTCATGTATGCGCGAAATGCCTTAAAAATGGCTTTAAAATGGATTTGGAGCATGGAGACGATTATCTCGGGATTGCAAGATAACCAAACAAAACTTTTAGTGGATTTCTACTTATTTTATTAAATATCATCTCCACCAAACAGGACAAGCTTGCATCTGTTATAGTTTTGGAGAAAAATGTGTTCATTTCATGTATGCGCGAAATGCCTTAAAAATGGCTTTAAAATGGATTTGGAGCATGGAGACGATTATCTCGGGATTGCAAGATAACCAAACAAAACTTTTAGTGGATTTCTACTTATTTTATTAAATATCATCTCCACCAAACAGGACAAGCTTGCATCTGTTATAGTTTTGGAGAGAAATGTGTTCATTTCATGTATGCGCGAAATGCCTTAAAAATGGCTTTAAAATGGATTTGGAGCATGGAGACGATTATCTCGGGATTGCAAGATAACCAAACAAAACTTTTAGTGGATTTCTACTTATTTTATTAAATATCATCTCCACCAAACAGGACAAGCTTGCATGTGTTATAGTTTTGGAGAAAAATGTGTTCATTTCATGTATGCGCAAAATGCCTTTGAAATGGCTTTAAAATGGATTTGGAGCATGGAGACGATTATCTCGGGATTGCAAGATAACCAAACAAAACTTTTAGTGGATTTCTACTTATTTTATTAAATATCATCTCCACCAAACAGGACAAGCTTGCATCTGTTATAGTTTTGGAGAAAAATGTGTTCATTTCATGTATGCGCGAAATGCCTTAAAAATGGCTTTAAAATGGATTTGGAGCATGGAGACGATTATCTCGGGATTGCAAGATAACCAAACAAAACTTTTAGTGGTTTTCTACTTATTTTATTAAATATCATCTCCACCAAACAGGACAAGCTTGCATGTGTTATAGTTTTGGAGAAAAATGTGTTCATTTCATGTATGCGCAAAATGCCTTTGAAATGGCTTTAAAATGGATTTGGAGCATGGAGACGATTATCTTAGGATGGCAATATAAACAAACGAAACTTTTAGTAGATTTCTACTTATTTTATTAAATATTATCTCCACCAAACAGGACAAGCTTGCATCTGTTATAGTTTTGGAGAAAAATGTGTTCATTTCATGTATGCGCGAAATGCCTTAAAAATGGCTTTAAAATGGATTTGGAGCATGGAGACGAATATCTCGGGATTGCAATATAACCAAACAAAACTTTTAGTGGATTTCTACTTATTTTATTAAATATCATCTCCACCAAACAGGACAAGCTTGCATCTGTTATAGTTTTGGAGAAAAATGTGTTCATTTCATGTATGCGCGAAATGCCTTAAAAATGGCTTTAAAATGGATTTGGAGCATGGAGACGATTATCTCGGGATTGCAAGATAACCAAACAAAACTTTTAGTGGATTTCTACTTATTTTATTAAATATCATCTCCACCAAACAGGACAAGCTTGCATCTGTTATAGTTTTGGAGAAAAATGTGTTCATTTCATGTATGCGCGAAATGCCTTAAAAATGGCTTTAAAATGGATTTGGAGCATGGAGACGATTATATCGGGATTGCAAGATAACCAAACAAAACTTTTAGTGGATTTCTACTTATTTTATTAAATATCATCTCCACCAAACAGGACAAGCTTGCATCTGTTATAGTTTTGGAGAAAAATGTGTTCATTTCATGTATGCGCGAAATGCCTTAAAAATGGCTTTAAAATGGATTTGGAGCATGGAGACGATTATCTCGGGATTGCAAGATAACCAAACAAAACTTTTAGTGGATTTCTACTTATTTTATTAAATATCATCTCCACCAAACAGGACAAGCTTGCATCTGTTATAGTTTTGGAGAAAAATGTGTTCATTTCATGTATGCGCGAAATGCCTTAAAAATGGCTTTAAAATGGATTTGGAGCATGGAGACGATTATCTCGGGATTGCAATATAAGCAAACAAAACTTTTAGTGGATTTCTACTTATTTTATTAAATATCATCTCCACCAAACAGGACAAGCTTGCATCTGTTATAGTTTTGGAGAAAAATGTGTTCATTTCATGTATGCGCGAAATGCCTTAAAAATGGCTTTAAAATGGATTTGGAGCATGGAGACGATTATCTCGGGATTGCAAGATAACCAAACAAAACTTTTAGTGGATTTCTACTTATTTTATTAAATATCATCTCCACCAAACAGGACAAGCTTGCATCTGTTATAGTTTTGGAGAAAAATGTGTTCATTTCATGTATGCGCGAAATGCCTTAAAAATGGCTTTAAAATGGATTTGGAGCATGGAGACGATTATCTCGGGATTGCAAGATAACCAAACAAAACTTTTAGTGGATTTCTACTTATTTTATTAAATATCATCTCCACCAAACAGGACAAGCTTGCATCTGTTATAGTTTTGGAGAAAAATGTGTTCATTTCATGTATGCGCGAAATGCCTTAAAAATGGCTTTAAAATGGATTTGGAGCATGGAGACGATTATCTCGGGATTGCAAGATAACCAAACAAAACTTTTAGTGGATTTCTACTTATTTTATTAAATATCATCTCCACCAAACAGGACAAGCTTGCATCTGTTATAGTTTTGGAGAAAAATGTGTTCATTTCATGTATGCGCGAAATGCCTTAAAAATGGCTTTAAAATGGATTTGGAGCATGGAGACGATTATCTCGGGATTGCAAGATAACCAAACAAAACTTTTAGTGGATTTCTACTTATTTTATTAAATATCATCTCCACCAAACAGGACAAGCTTGCATCTGTTATAGTTTTGGAGAAAAATGTGTTCATTTCATGTATGCGCGAAATGCCTTAAAAATGGCTTTAAAATGGATTTGGAGCATGGAGACGATTATCTCGGGATTGCAAGATAACCAAACAAAACTTTTAGTGGTTTTCTACTTATTTTATTAAATATCATCTCCACCAAACAGGACAAGCTTGCATGTGTTATAGTTTTGGAGAAAAATGTGTTCATTTCATGTATGCGCAAAATGCCTTTGAAATGGCTTTAAAATGGATTTGGAGCATGGAGACGATTATCTTAGGATGGCAATATAAACAAACGAAACTTTTAGTAGATTTCTACTTATTTTATTAAATATTATCTCCACCAAACAGGACAAGCTTGCATCTGTTATAGTTTTGGAGAAAAATGTGTTCATTTCATGTATGCGCGAAATGCCTTAAAAATGGCTTTAAAATGGATTTGGAGCATGGAGACGATTATCTCGGGATTGCAATATAACCAAACAAAACTTTTAGTGGATTTCTACTTATTTTATTAAATATCATCTCCACCAAACAGGACAAGCTTGCATCTGTTATAGTTTTGGAGAAAAATGTGTTCATTTCATGTATGCGCGAAATGCCTTAAAAATGGCTTTAAAATGGATTTGGAGCATGGAGACGATTATCTCGGGATTGCAAGATAACCAAACAAAACTTTTAGTGGATTTCTACTTATTTTATTAAATATCATCTCCACCAAACAGGACAAGCTTGCATCTGTTATAGTTTTGGAGAAAAATGTGTTCATTTCATGTATGCGCGAAATGCCTTAAAAATGGCTTTAAAATGGATTTGGAGCATGGAGACCATTATCTCGGGATTGCAAGATAACCAAACAAAACTTTTAGTGGATTTCTACTTATTTTATTAAATATCATCTCCACCAAACAGGACAAGCTTGCATCTGTTATAGTTTTGGAGAAAAATGTGTTCATTTCATGTATGCGCGAAATGCCTTAAAAATGGCTTTAAAATGGATTTGGAGCATGGAGACGATTATCTCGGGATTGCAATATAAGCAAACAAAACTTTTAGTGGATTTCTACTTATTTTATTAAATATCATCTCCACCAAACAGGACAAGCTTGCATCTGTTATAGTTTTGGAGAAAAATGTGTTCATTTCATGTATGCGCGAAATGCCTTAAAAATGGCTTTAAAATGGATTTGGAGCATGGAGACGATTATCTCGGGATTGCAAGATAACCAAACAAAACTTTTAGTGGATTTCTACTTATTTTATTAAATATCATCTCCACCAAACAGGACAAGCTTGCATCTGTTATAGTTTTGGAGAAAAATGTGTTCATTTCATGTATGCGCGAAATGCCTTAAAAATGGCTTTAAAATGGATTTGGAGCATGGAGACGATTATCTCGGGATTGCAAGATAACCAAACAAAACTTTTAGTGGATTTCTACTTATTTTATTAAATATCATCTCCACCAAACAGGACAAGCTTGCATCTGTTATAGTTTTGGAGAAAAATGTGTTCATTTCATGTATGCGCGAAATGCCTTAAAAATGGCTTTAAAATGGATTTGGAGCATGGAGACGATTATCTCGGGATTGCAAGATAACCAAACAAAACTTTTAGTGGATTTCTACTTATTTTATTAAATATCATCTCCACCAAACAGGACAAGCTTGCATCTGTTATAGTTTTGGAGAAAAATGTGTTCATTTCATGTATGCGCGAAATGCCTTAAAAATGGCTTTAAAATGGATTTGGAGCATGGAGACGATTATCTCGGGATTGCAAGATAACCAAACAAAACTTTTAGTGGATTTCTACTTATTTTATTAAATATCATCTCCACCAAACAGGACAAGCTTGCATCTGTTATAGTTTTGGAGAAAAATGTGTTCATTTCATGTATGCGCGAAATGCCTTAAAAATGGCTTTAAAATGGATTTGGAGCATGGAGACGATTATCTCGGGATTGCAAGATAACCAAACAAAACTTTTAGTGGATTTCTACTTATTTTATTAAATATCATCTCCACCAAACAGGACAAGCTTGCATCTGTTATAGTTTTGGAGAAAAATGTGTTCATTTCATGTATGCGCGAAATGCCTTAAAAATGGCTTTAAAATGGATTTGGAGCATGGAGACGATTATCTCGGGATTGCAAGATAACCAAACAAAACTTTTAGTGGATTTCTACTTATTTTATTAAATATCATCTCCACCAAACAGGACAAGCTTGCATCTGTTATAGTTTTGGAGAAAAATGTGTTCATTTCATGTATGCGCGAAATGCCTTAAAAATGGCTTTAAAATGGATTTGGAGCATGGAGACGATTATCTCGGGATTGCAAGATAACCAAACAAAACTTTTAGTGGTTTTCTACTTATTTTATTAAATATCATCTCCACCAAACAGGACAAGCTTGCATGTGTTATAGTTTTGGAGAAAAATGTGTTCATTTCATGTATGCGCAAAATGCCTTTGAAATGGCTTTAAAATGGATTTGGAGCATGGAGACGATTATCTTAGGATGGCAATATAAACAAACGAAACTTTTAGTAGATTTCTACTTATTTTATTAAATATTATCTCCACCAAACAGGACAAGCTTGCATCTGTTATAGTTTTGGAGAAAAATGTGTTCATTTCATGTATGCGCGAAATGCCTTAAAAATGGCTTTAAAATGGATTTGGAGCATGGAGACGATTATCTCGGGATTGCAATATAACCAAACAAAACTTTTAGTGGATTTCTACTTATTTTATTAAATATCATCTCCACCAAACAGGACAAGCTTGCATCTGTTATAGTTTTGGAGAAAAATGTGTTCATTTCATGTATGCGCGAAATGCCTTAAAAATGGCTTTAAAATGGATTTGGAGCATGGAGACGATTATCTCGGGATTGCAAGATAACCAAACAAAACTTTTAGTGGATTTCTACTTATTTTATTAAATATCATCTCCACCAAACAGGACAAGCTTGCATCTGTTATAGTTTTGGAGAAAAATGTGTTCATTTCATGTATGCGCGAAATGCCTTAAAAATGGCTTTAAAATGGATTTGGAGCATGGAGACCATTATCTCGGGATTGCAAGATAACCAAACAAAACTTTTAGTGGATTTCTACTTATTTTATTAAATATCATCTCCACCAAACAGGACAAGCTTGCATCTGTTATAGTTTTGGAGAAAAATGTGTTCATTTCATGTATGCGCGAAATGCCTTAAAAATGGCTTTAAAATGGATTTGGAGCATGGAGACGATTATCTCGGGATTGCAATATAAGCAAACAAAACTTTTAGTGGATTTCTACTTATTTTATTAAATATCATCTCCACCAAACAGGACAAGCTTGCATCTGTTATAGTTTTGGAGAAAAATGTGTTCATTTCATGTATGCGCGAAATGCCTTAAAAATGGCTTTAAAATGGATTTGGAGCATGGAGACGATTATCTCGGGATTGCAAGATAACCAAACAAAACTTTTAGTGGATTTCTACTTATTTTATTAAATATCATCTCCACCAAACAGGACAAGCTTGCATCTGTTATAGTTTTGGAGAAAAATGTGTTCATTTCATGTATGCGCGAAATGCCTTAAAAATGGCTTTAAAATGGATTTGGAGCATGGAGACGATTATCTCGGGATTGCAAGATAACCAAACAAAACTTTTAGTGGATTTCTACTTATTTTATTAAATATCATCTCCACCAAACAGGACAAGCTTGCATCTGTTATAGTTTTGGAGAAAAATGTGTTCATTTCATGTATGCGCGAAATGCCTTAAAAATGGCTTTAAAATGGATTTGGAGCATGGAGACGATTATCTCGGGATTGCAAGATAACCAAACAAAACTTTTAGTGGATTTCTACTTATTTTATTAAATATCATCTCCACCAAACAGGACAAGCTTGCATCTGTTATAGTTTTGGAGAAAAATGTGTTCATTTCATGTATGCGCGAAATGCCTTAAAAATGGCTTTAAAATGGATTTGGAGCATGGAGACGATTATCTCGGGATTGCAAGATAACCAAACAAAACTTTTAGTGGATTTCTACTTATTTTATTAAATATCATCTCCACCAAACAGGACAAGCTTGCATCTGTTATAGTTTTGGAGAAAAATGTGTTCATTTCATGTATGCGCGAAATGCCTTAAAAATGGCTTTAAAATGGACTTGGAGCATGGAGACGATTATCTCGGGATTGCAATATAACCAAACAAAACTTTTAGTGGATTTCTACTTATTTTATTAAATATCATCTCCACCAAACAGGACAAGCTTGCATCTGTTATAGTTTTGGAGAAAAATGTGTTCATTTCATGTATGCGCGAAATGCCTTAAAAATGGCTTTAAAATGGATTTGGAGCATGGAGACGATTATCTCGGGATTGCAAGATAACCAAACAAAACTTTTAGTGGATTTCTACTTATTTTATTAAATATCATCTCCACCAAACAGGACAAGCTTGCATCTGTTATAGTTTTGGAGAAAAATGTGTTCATTTCATGTATGCGCGAAATGCCTTAAAAATGGCTTTAAAATGGATTTGGAGCATGGAGACGATTATCTCGGGATTGCAAGATAACCAAACAAAACTTTTAGTGGATTTCTACTTATTTTATTAAATATCATCTCCACCAAACAGGACAAGCTTGCATGTGTTATAGTTTTGGAGAAAAATGTGTTCATTTCATGTATGCGCAAAATGCCTTTGAAATGGCTTTAAAATGGATTTGGAGCATGGAGACGATTATCTCGGGATTGCAAGATAACCAAACAAAACTTTTAGTGGATTTCTACTTTTTTTATTAAATATCATCTCCACCAAACAGGACAAGCTTGCATCTGTTATAGTTTTGGAGAAAAATGTGTTCATTTCATGTATGCGCGAAATGCCTTAAAAATGGCTTTAAAATGGATTTGGAGCATGGAGACGATTATCTCGGGATTGCAAGATAACCAAACAAAACTTTTAGTGGTTTTCTACTTATTTTATTAAATATCATCTCCACCAAACAGGACAAGCTTGCATGTGTTATAGTTTTGGAGAAAAATGTGTTCATTTCATGTATGCGCAAAATGCCTTTGAAATGGCTTTAAAATGGATTTGGAGCATGGAGACGATTATCTCAGGATGGCAATATAAACAAACGAAACTTTTAGTAGATTTCTACTTATTTTATTAAATATTATCTCCACCAAACAGGACAAGCTTGCATCTGTTATAGTTTTGGAGAAAAATGTGTTCATTTCATGTATGCGCGAAATGCCTTAAAAATGGCTTTAAAATGGATTTGGAGCATGGAGACGATTATCTCGGGATTGCAATATAACCAAACAAAACTTTTAGTGGATTTCTACTTATTTTATTAAATATCATCTCCACCAAACAGGACAAGCTTGCATCTGTTATAGTTTTGGAGAAAAATGTGTTCATTTCATGTATGCGCGAAATGCCTTAAAAATGGCTTTAAAATGGATTTGGAGCATGGAGACGATTATCTCGGGATTGCAAGATAACCAAACAAAACTTTTAGTGGATTTCTACTTATTTTATTAAATATCATCTCCACCAAACAGGACAAGCTTGCATCTGTTATAGTTTTGGAGAAAAATGTGTTCATTTCATGTATGCGCGAAATGCCTTAAAAATGGCTTTAAAATGGATTTGGAGCATGGAGACGATTATCTCGGGATTGCAAGATAACCAAACAAAACTTTTAGTGGATTTCTACTTATTTTATTAAATATCATCTCCACCAAACAGGACAAGCTTGCATCTGTTATAGTTTTGGAGAAAAATGTGTTCATTTCATGTATGCGCGAAATGCCTTAAAAATGGCTTTAAAATGGATTTGGAGCATGGAGACGATTATCTCGGGATTGCAAGATAACCAAACAAAACTTTTAGTGGATTTCTACTTATTTTATTAAATATCATCTCCACCAAACAGGACAAGCTTGCATCTGTTATAGTTTTGGAGAAAAATGTGTTCATTTCATGTATGCGCGAAATGCCTTAAAAATGGCTTTAAAATGGATTTGGAGCATGGAGACGATTATCTCGGGATTGCAAGATAACCAAACAAAACTTTTAGTGGATTTCTACTTATTTTATTAAATATCATCTCCACCAAACAGGACATGCTTGCATCTGTTATAGTTTTGGAGAAAAATGTGTTCATTTCATGTATGCGCGAAATGCCTTAAAAATGGCTTTAAAATGGATTTGGAGCATGGAGACGATTATCTCGGGATTGCAATATAACCAAACAAAACTTTTAGTGGATTTCTACTTATTTTATTAAATATCATCTCCACCAAACAGGACAAGCTTGCATCTGTTATAGTTTTGGAGAAAAATGTGTTCATTTCATGTATGCGCGAAATGCCTTAAAAATGGCTTTAAAATGGATTTGGAGCATGGAGACGATTATCTCGGGATTGCAAGATAACCAAACAAAACTTTTAGTGGATTTCTACTTATTTTATTAAATATCATCTCCACCAAACAGGACAAGCTTGCATCTGTTATAGTTTTGGAGAAAAATGTGTTCATTTCATGTATGCGCGAAATGCCTTAAAAATGGCTTTAAAATGGATTTGGAGCATGGAGACGATTATCTCGGGATTGCAAGATAACCAAACAAAACTTTTAGTGGATTTCTACTTATTTTATTAAATATCATCTCCACCAAACAGGACAAGCTTGCATCTGTTATAGTTTTGGATAAAAATGTGTTCATTTCATGTATGCGCGAAATGCCTTAAAAATGGCTTTAAAATGGATTTGGAGCATGGAGACGATTATCTCGGGATTGCAAGATAACCAAACAAAACGTTTAGTGGATTTCTACTTATTTTATTAAATATCATCTCCACCAAACAGGACAAGCTTGCATCTGTTATAGTTTTGGAGAAAAATGTGTTCATTTCATGTATGCGCGAAATGCCTTAAAAATGGCTTTAAAATGGATTTGGAGCATGGAGACGATTATCTCGGGATTGCAATATAACCAAACAAAACTTTTAGTGGATTTCTACTTATTTTATTAAATATCATCTCCACCAAACAGGACAAGCTTGCATCTGTTATAGTTTTGGAGAAAAATGTGTTCATTTCATGTATGCGCGAAATGCCTTAAAAATGGCTTTAAAATGGATTTGGAGCATGGAGACGATTATCTCGGGATTGCAAGATAACCAAACAAAACTTTTAGTGGATTTCTACTTATTTTATTAAATATCATCTCCACCAAACAGGACAAGCTTGCATCTGTTATAGTTTTGGAGAAAAATGTGTTCATTTCATGTATGCGCGAAATGCCTTAAAAATGGCTTTAAAATGGATTTGGAGCATGGAGACGATTATCTCGGGATTGCAAGATAACCAAACAAAACTTTTAGTGGATTTCTACTTATTTTATTAAATATCATCTCCACCAAACAGGACAAGCTTGCATCTGTTATAGTTTTGGAGAAAAATGTGTTCATTTCATGTATGCGCGAAATGCCTTAAAAATGGCTTTAAAATGGATTTGGAGCATGGAGACGATTATCTCGGGATTGCAATATAACCAAACAAAACTTTTAGTGGATTTCTACTTATTTTATTAAATATCATCTCCACCAAACAGGACAAGCTTGCATCTGTTATAGTTTTGGAGAAAAATGTGTTCATTTCATGTATGCGCGAAATGCCTTAAAAATGGCTTTAAAATGGATTTGGAGCATGGAGACGATTATCTCGGGATTGCAAGATAACCAAACAAAACTTTTAGTGGATTTCTACTTATTTTATTAAATATCATCTCCACCAAACAGGACAAGCTTGCATCTGTTATAGTTTTGGAGAAAAATGTGTTCATTTCATGTATGCGCGAAATGCCTTAAAAATGGCTTTAAAATGGATTTGGAGCATGGAGACGATTATCTCGGGATTGCAAGATAACCAAACAAAACTTTTAGTGGATTTCTACTTATTTTATTAAATATCATCTCCACCAAACAGGACAAGCTTGCATCTGTTATAGTTTTGGAGAAAAATGTGTTCATTTCATGTATGCGCGAAATGCCTTAAAAATGGCTTTAAAATGGATTTGGAGCATGGAGACGATTATCTCGGGATTGCAAGATAACCAAACAAAACTTTTAGTGGATTTCTACTTATTTTATTAAATATCATCTCCACCAAACAGGACAAGCTTGCATCTGTTATAGTTTTGGAGAAAAATGTGTTCATTTCATGTATGCGCGAAATGCCTTAAAAATGGCTTTAAAATGGATTTGGAGCATGGAGACGATTATCTCGGGATTGCAATATAACCAAACAAAACTTTTAGTGGATTTCTACTTATTTTATTAAATATCATCTCCACCAAACAGGACAAGCTTGCATCTGTTATAGTTTTGGAGAAAAATGTGTTCATTTCATGTATGCGCGAAATGCCTTAAAAATGGCTTTAAAATGGATTTGGAGCATGGAGACGATTATCTCGGGATTGCAAGATAACCAAACAAAACTTTTAGTGGATTTCTACTTATTTTATTAAATATCATCTCCACCAAACAGGACAAGCTTGCATCTGTTATAGTTTTGGAGAAAAATGTGTTCATTTCATGTATGCGCGAAATGCCTTAAAAATGGCTTTAAAATGGATTTGGAGCATGGAGACGATTATCTCGGGATTGCAAGATAACCAAACAAAACTTTTAGTGGATTTCTACTTATTTTATTAAATATCATCTCCACCAAACAGGACAAGCTTGCATCTGTTATAGTTTTGGAGAAAAATGTGTTCATTTCATGTATGCGCGAAATGCCTTAAAAATGGCTTTAAAATGGATTTGGAGCATGGAGACGATTATCTCGGGATTGCAAGATAACCAAACAAAACTTTTAGTGGATTTCTACTTATTTTATTAAATATCATCTCCACCAAACAGGACAAGCTTGCATCTGTTATAGTTTTGGAGAAAAATGTGTTCATTTCATGTATGCGCGAAATGCCTTAAAAATGGCTTTAAAATGGATTTGGAGCATGGAGACGATTATCTCGGATTGCAAGATAACCAAACAAAACTTTTAGTGGATTTCTACTTATTTTATTAAATATCATCTCCACCAAACAGGACAAGCTTGCATCTGTTATAGTTTTGGAGAAAAATGTGTTCATTTCATGTATGCGCGAAATGCCTTAAAAATGGCTTTAAAATGGATTTGGAGCATGGAGACGATTATCTCGGGATTGCAAGATAACCAAACAAAACTTTTAGTGGATTTCTACTTATTTTATTAAATATCATCTCCACCAAACAGGACAAGCTTGCATCTGTTATAGTTTTGGAGAAAAATGTGTTCATTTCATGTATGCGCGAAATGCCTTAAAAATGGCTTTAAAATGGATTTGGAGCATGGAGACGATTATCTCGGGATTGCAATATAACCAAACAAAACTTTTAGTGGATTTCTACTTATTTTATTAAATATCATCTCCACCAAACAGGACAAGCTTGCATCTGTTATAGTTTTGGAGAAAAATGTGTTCATTTCATGTATGCGCGAAATGCCTTAAAAATGGCTTTTAAAATGGATTTGGAGCATGGAGACGATTATCTCGGATTGCAAGATAACCAAACAAAACTTTTAGTGGATTTCTACTTATTTTATTAAATATCATCTCCACCAAACAGGACAAGCTTGCATCTGTTATAGTTTTGGAGAAAAATGTGTTCATTTCATGTATGCGCGAAATGCCTTAAAAATGGCTTTAAAATGGATTTGGAGCATGGAGACGATTATCTCGGGATTGCAAGATAACCAAACAAAACTTTTAGTGGATTTCTACTTATTTTATTAAATATCATCTCCACCAAACAGGACAAGCTTGCATCTGTTATAGTTTTGGAGAAAAATGTGTTCATTTCATGTATGCGCGAAATGCCTTAAAAATGGCTTTAAAATGGATTTGGAGCATGGAGACGATTATCTCGGGATTGCAAGATAACCAAACAAAACTTTTAGTGGATTTCTACTTATTTTATTAAATATCATCTCCACCAAACAGGACAAGCTTGCATCTGTTATAGTTTTGGAGAAAAATGTGTTCATTTCATGTATGCGCGAAATGCCTTAAAAATGGCTTTAAAATGGATTTGGAGCATGGAGACGATTATCTCGGGATTGCAAGATAACCAAACAAAACTTTTAGTGGATTTCTACTTATTTTATTAAATATCATCTCCACCAAACAGGACAAGCTTGCATCTGTTATAGTTTTGGAGAAAAATGTGTTCATTTCATGTATGCGCGAAATGCCTTAAAAATGGCTTTAAAATGGATTTGGAGCATGGAGACGATTATCTCGGGATTGCAAGATAACCAAACAAAACTTTTAGTGGATTTCTACTTATTTTATTAAATATCATCTCCACCAAACAGGACAAGCTTGCATCTGTTATAGTTTTGGAGAAAAATGTGTTCATTTCATGTATGCGCGAAATGCCTTAAAAATGGCTTTAAAATGGATTTGGAGCATGGAGACGATTATCTCGGGATTGCAAGATAACCAAACAAAACTTTTAGTGGATTTCTACTTATTTTATTAAATATCATCTCCACCAAACAGGACAAGCTTGCATCTGTTATAGTTTTGGAGAAAAATGTGTTCATTTCATGTATGCGCGAAATGCCTTAAAAATGGCTTTAAAATGGATTTGGAGCATGGAGACGATTATCTCGGGATTGCAAGATAACCAAACAAAACTTTTAGTGGATTTCTACTTATTTTATTAAATATCATCTCCACCAAACAGGACAAGCTTGCATCTGTTATAGTTTTGGAGAAAAATGTGTTCATTTCATGTATGCGCGAAATGCCTTAAAAATGGCTTTAAAATGGATTTGGAGCATGGAGACGATTATCTCGGGATTGCAAGATAACCAAACAAAACTTTTAGTGGATTTCTACTTATTTTATTAAATATCATCTCCACCAAACAGGACAAGCTTGCATCTGTTATAGTTTTGGAGAAAAATGTGTTCATTTCATGTATGCGCGAAATGCCTTAAAAATGGCTTTAAAATGGATTTGGAGCATGGAGACGATTATCTCGGGATTGCAAGATAACCAAACAAAACTTTTAGTGGATTTCTACTTATTTTATTAAATATCATCTCCACCAAACAGGACAAGCTTGCATCTGTTATAGTTTTGGAGAAAAATGTGTTCATTTCATGTATGCGCGAAATGCCTTAAAAATGGCTTTAAAATGGATTTGGAGCATGGAGACGATTATCTCGGGATTGCAATATAACCAAACAAAACTTTTAGTGGATTTCTACTTATTTTATTAAATATCATCTCCACCAAACAGGACAAGCTTGCATCTGTTATAGTTTTGGAGAAAAATGTGTTCATTTCATGTATGCGCGAAATGCCTTAAAAATGGCTTTAAAATGGATTTGGAGCATGGAGACGATTATCTCGGGATTGCAAGATAACCAAACAAAACTTTTAGTGGATTTCTACTTATTTTATTAAATATCATCTCCACCAAACAGGACAAGCTTGCATCTGTTATAGTTTTGGAGAAAAATGTGTTCATTTCATGTATGCGCGAAATGCCTTAAAAATGGCTTTAAAATGGATTTGGAGCATGGAGACGATTATCTCGGGATTGCAAGATAACCAAACAAAACTTTTAGTGGATTTCTACTTATTTTATTAAATATCATCTCCACCAAACAGGACAAGCTTGCATCTGTTATAGTTTTGGAGAAAAATGTGTTCATTTCATGTATGCGCGAAATGCCTTAAAAATGGCTTTAAAATGGATTTGGAGCATGGAGACGATTATCTCGGATTGCAAGATAACCAAACAAAACTTTTAGTGGATTTCTACTTATTTTATTAAATATCATCTCCACCAAACAGGACAAGCTTGCATCTGTTATAGTTTTGGAGAAAAATGTGTTCATTTCATGTATGCGCGAAATGCCTTAAAAATGGCTTTAAAATGGATTTGGAGCATGGAGACGATTATCTCGGGATTGCAAGATAACCAAACAAAACTTTTAGTGGATTTCTACTTATTTTATTAAATATCATCTCCACCAAACAGGACAAGCTTGCATCTGTTATAGTTTTGGAGAAAAATGTGTTCATTTCATGTATGCGCGAAATGCCTTAAAAATGGCTTTAAAATGGATTTGGAGCATGGAGACGATTATCTCGGGATTGCAATATAACCAAACAAAACTTTTAGTGGATTTCTACTTATTTTATTAAATATCATCTCCACCAAACAGGACAAGCTTGCATCTGTTATAGTTTTGGAGAAAAATGTGTTCATTTCATGTATGCGCGAAATGCCTTAAAAATGGCTTTAAAATGGATTTGGAGCATGGAGACGATTATCTCGGGATTGCAAGATAACCAAACAAAACTTTTAGTGGATTTCTACTTATTTTATTAAATATCATCTCCACCAAACAGGACAAGCTTGCATCTGTTATAGTTTTGGAGAAAAATGTGTTCATTTCATGTATGCGCGAAATGCCTTAAAAATGGCTTTAAAATGGATTTGGAGCATGGAGACGATTATCTCGGGATTGCAAGATAACCAAACAAAACTTTTAGTGGATTTCTACTTATTTTATTAAATATCATCTCCACCAAACAGGACAAGCTTGCATCTGTTATAGTTTTGGAGAAAAATGTGTTCATTTCATGTATGCGCGAAATGCCTTAAAAATGGCTTTAAAATGGATTTGGAGCATGGAGACGATTATCTCGGGATTGCAAGATAACCAAACAAAACTTTTAGTGGATTTCTACTTATTTTATTAAATATCATCTCCACCAAACAGGACAAGCTTGCATCTGTTATAGTTTTGGAGAAAAATGTGTTCATTTCATGTATGCGCGAAATGCCTTAAAAATGGCTTTAAAATGGATTTGGAGCATGGAGACGATTATCTCGGGATTGCAAGATAACCAAACAAAACTTTTAGTGGATTTCTACTTATTTTATTAAATATCATCTCCACCAAACAGGACAAGCTTGCATCTGTTATAGTTTTGGAGAAAAATGTGTTCATTTCATGTATGCGCGAAATGCCTTAAAAATGGCTTTAAAATGGATTTGGAGCATGGAGACGATTATCTCGGGATTGCAAGATAACCAAACAAAACTTTTAGTGGATTTCTACTTATTTTATTAAATATCATCTCCACCAAACAGGACAAGCTTGCATCTGTTATAGTTTTGGAGAAAAATGTGTTCATTTCATGTATGCGCGAAATGCCTTAAAAATGGCTTTAAAATGGATTTGGAGCATGGAGACGATTATCTCGGGATTGCAAGATAACCAAACAAAACTTTTAGTGGATTTCTACTTATTTTATTAAATATCATCTCCACCAAACAGGACAAGCTTGCATCTGTTATAGTTTTGGAGAAAAATGTGTTCATTTCATGTATGCGCGAAATGCCTTAAAAATGGCTTTAAAATGGATTTGGAGCATGGAGACGATTATCTCGGGATTGCAAGATAACCAAACAAAACTTTTAGTGGATTTCTACTTATTTTATTAAATATCATCTCCACCAAACAGGACAAGCTTGCATCTGTTATAGTTTTGGAGAAAAATGTGTTCATTTCATGTATGCGCGAATGCCTTAAAAATGGCTTTAAAATGGATTTGGAGCATGGAGACGATTATCTCGGGATTGCAAGATAACCAAACAAAACTTTTAGTGGATTTCTACTTATTTTATTAAATATCATCTCCACCAAACAGGACAAGCTTGCATCTGTTATAGTTTTGGAGAAAAATGTGTTCATTTCATGTATGCGCGAAATGCCTTAAAAATGGCTTTAAAATGGATTTGGAGCATGGAGACGATTATCTCGGGATTGCAAGATAACCAAACAAAACTTTTAGTGGATTTCTACTTATTTTATTAAATATCATCTCCACCAAACAGGACAAGCTTGCATCTGTTATAGTTTTGGAGAAAAATGTGTTCATTTCATGTATGCGCGAAATGCCTTAAAAATGGCTTTAAAATGGATTTGGAGCATGGAGACGATTATCTCGGGATTGCAAGATAACCAAACAAAACTTTTAGTGGATTTCTACTTATTTTATTAAATATCATCTCCACCAAACAGGACAAGCTTGCATCTGTTATAGTTTTGGAGAAAAATGTGTTCATTTCATGTATGCGCGAAATGCCTTAAAAATGGCTTTAAAATGGATTTGGAGCATGGAGACGATTATCTCGGGATTGCAAGATAACCAAACAAAACTTTTAGTGGATTTCTACTTATTTTATTAAATATCATCTCCACCAAACAGGACAAGCTTGCATCTGTTATAGTTTTGGAGAAAAATGTGTTCATTTCATGTATGCGCGAAATGCCTTAAAAATGGCTTTAAAATGGATTTGGAGCATGGAGACGATTATCTCGGGATTGCAAGATAACCAAACAAAACTTTTAGTGGATTTCTACTTATTTTATTAAATATCATCTCCACCAAACAGGACAAGCTTGCATCTGTTATAGTTTTGGAGAAAAATGTGTTCATTTCATGTATGCGCGAAATGCCTTAAAAATGGCTTTAAAATGGATTTGGAGCATGGAGACGATTATCTCGGGATTGCAATATAACCAAACAAAACTTTTAGTGGATTTCTACTTATTTTATTAAATATCATCTCCACCAAACAGGACAAGCTTGCATCTGTTATAGTTTTGGAGAAAAAATGTGTTCATTTCATGTATGCGCGAAATGCCTTAAAAATGGCTTTAAAATGGATTTGGAGCATGGAGACGATTATCTCGGGATTGCAAGATAACCAAACAAAACTTTTAGTGGATTTCTACTTATTTTATTAAATATCATCTCCACCAAACAGGACAAGCTTGCATCTGTTATAGTTTTGGAGAAAAATGTGTTCATTTCATGTATGCGCGAAATGCCTTAAAAATGGCTTTAAAATGGATTTGGAGCATGGAGACGATTATCTCGGGATTGCAAGATAACCAAACAAAACTTTTTAGTGGATTTCTACTTATTTTATTAAATATCATCTCCACCAAACAGGACAAGCTTGCATCTGTTATAGTTTTGGAGAAAAATGTGTTCATTTCATGTATGCGCGAAATGCCTTAAAAATGGCTTTAAAATGGATTTGGAGCATGGAGACGATTATCTCTGGATT